>NW_027212441.1:0-66028 GCF_947461875.1 Haliaeetus albicilla | reverse complement strand
CCCACCCCCCAAAAAGCCCCCCATGCCCCCCATTCCCCCATGCCCCCCTTATACCCCTATACCCCTCTTACACCCCCCATGCCCCCCTTATACCCCCTTATACCCCCCCCCATTCCCCCCCTCTCTAGACCGCCCTCCAACCCACCCTCCCAACAAGCCCCCCCTAATGCCCCCCATGGTCCCCCATAACGCCCCTTATACCCCTCTTACACCCCCCATTACCCCGCTCTATACCCCCATCCTACCTCCCTCAAGGTACCCCCCATATCCCCCTTATACCCCTCTTACACCCCCCATACCCCCCTCTACCCCGTCCTACCCCCTCTATACCCCCGATGCCCCCCTTATACCCCCTTATACCCCTCTTACACCCCCCATACCCCCCTCTACCCCCATTCCTACCCCCTCTATACCCCCCATATCCCCCTTATACCCCTCTTACACCCCCCATACCCCCCTCTACCCCGTCCTACCCCCTCTATACCCCCGATGCCCCCCTTATACCCCCTTATACCCCTCTTACACCCCCCCTGCCCCCCTTATACCCTCTTATACCCCTCTTATATCCCACATGCCCCCTTATACCCCTCTTATACCCCTCTTATACCCCCCTTGCCCCCCTTATACCCCCTTATACCCCCTTATACCCCTCTTATACCCCCCATTCCCCCCTCTCTACCCCCTCCCACCCCCCAAAAAGCCCCCCATGCCCCCCATTCCCCATACCCCCCTTATACCCCCCTTATACCCCTCTTACACCCCCCATGCCCCGCTCTACCCCATCCTACCCCCTCTATACCCCCGATGCCCCCCTTATACCCCCTTATACCCCTCTTACACCCCCCCATGCCCCCTTATACCCCCTTATACCCCCCATTCCCCCCTCTCTACCCCCTCCCACCCCCCAAAAAGCCCCCCCCCATGCCCCCCATTCCCCCATACCCCCCTTATACCCCTCTTACACCCCCCATACCCCGCTCTACCCCATCTACCCCCTCTATACCCCCCATATCCCCCTTATACCCCTCTTACACCCCCCATACCCCCCTCTACCCCGTCCTACCCCCTCTATACCCCCGATGCCCCCCTTATACCCCCTTATACCCCTCTTACACCCCCCATGCCCCCCTCTACCCCCATCCTACCCCCTCTATACCCCCCATGTCCCCCTTATACCCCTCTTATACCCCTCTTATACCCCCCCTTGCCCCCCTTATACCCCCTTATACCCCTCTTATACCCCTCTTACACCCCCCCTGCCCCCCTTATACCCCCTTATACCCCTCTTATATCCCACATGCCCCCTTATACCCCTCTTATACCCCCCATTCCCCCTCTCTACCCCCTCCCACCCCCCTCCCCACCCCCCCCCTCACCCCCCACCCCATTTTCCCTGACCCCCCCCCCCAGGTATCAGGATGAGCTCTTGCAGCAGCCGGGCGCTGACGCTGCTGAGCAGCGTTTTCGGGGCGTGCGGGCTGCTGCTGGTGGGCATCGCCGTCAGCACCGACTACTGGCTCTACATGGAGGAGGGGGTCGTCCTGCCCCAAAACCAGAGCACCGAGGTGCGCATGGCGCTGCACGCCGGACTCTGGCGCGTCTGCTTCTTCGCCGGTACGTTAGAGCGACCACCCGGTACCCCCCAGTGGGTGCCCACCCTGGTAGCCCACCCCGGTAGCCCCCAGTGGGTGCCCACCCTGGTAGCCCACCCTGGTATCCCCCAGTGAGTCCCCACCCCGGTATCCCCCCCAGTGGGTGCCCACCCTGGTATCCCCCGGTGGGTGCCCACCCCGGTACCCCCCAGTGGATGCCCACCCCGGTATCCCAGTGGGTGCCCACCCCAGTATCCCCCAGTGGGTGCCCACCCTGGTAGCCCACCCTGGTATCCCCCAGTGGGTGCCCACCCCAGTATCCCCCAATGAGTGCCCACCCTGGTATCCCCCAGTGGATGCCCACCCTGGTAACCCACCCTGGTATCCCCCAGTGGGCGCCCACCCCAGTATCCCAGTGGGTGCCCACCCCGGTACCCCCCAGTGGGTGCCCACCCCGGTATCCCCCAGTGAGTGCCCACCCTGGTAGCCCACCCTGGTATCCCCCAGTGGGTGCCCACCCTGGTAGCCCACCCTGGTATCCCCCAGTGGGTGCCCACCCCGGTATCCCAGTGGGTGCCCACCCCAGTATCCCAGTGGATGCCCACCCCAGTACCCCCCAGTGGGTGCCCACCCCAGTATCCCAGTGGATGCCCACCCCGGTATCCCAGTGGGTGCCCACCCCAGTATCCCAGTGGGTGCCCACCCCGGTACCCCCCAGCGTGTGCCCACCCCAGTATCCCCCAGTGGGTGCCCACCCCGGTATCCCAGTGGTTGCCCACCCCAGTATCCCAGTGGATGCCCACCCCGGTACCCCCCAGTGGGTGCCCACCCCAGTATCCCCCAGTGGGTGCCCACCCCGGTACCCCCAGTGGATGCCCACCCCAGTATCCCAGTGGTTGCCCACCCCAGTATCCCAGTGGATGCCCACCCCGGTACCCCCCAGTGGGTGCCCACCCCAGTATCCCCCAGTGGGTGCCCACCCCGGTACCCCCAGTGGATGCCCACCCTGGTAGCCCACCCCGGTATCCCCCAGTGGGTGCCCACCCCGGTATCCCAGTGGGTGCCCACCCCGGTATCCCCCAGTGGGTGCCCACCCCGGTATCCCAGTGGGTGCCCACCCCGGTATCCCCCAGTGGGTGCCCACCCCGGTATCCCAGTGGGTGCCCACCCCGGTATCCCCCAGTGGGTGCCCACCCCGGTACCCCCCAGTGGGTGCCCACCCCAGTATCCCCCAGTGAGTGCCCACCCTGGTATCCCCCAGTGGATGCCCACCCTGGTAACCCACCCTGGTATCCCTCAGTGGGCGCCCACCCCAGTATCCCAGTGGGTGCCCACCCCGGTACCCCCCAGTGGGTGCCCACCCCAGTATCCCCCAGTGAGTGCCCACCCTGGTAGCCCACATTGGTATCCCCCAGTGGGTGCCCACCCCGGTATCCCAGTGGGTGCCCACCCCAGTACCCCCAGTGGGTGCCCACCCCAGTATCCCCCAGTGGGTGCCCACCCCGGTAGCCCGCAGTGGATGCCCACCCCAGTATCCCAGTGGGTGCCCACCCCAGTATCCCCCAGTGGGTGCCCACCCTGGTAGCCCACCCTGGTATCCCCCAGTGGGTGCCCACCCCGGTACCCCCAGTGGGTGCCCACCCCGGTAGCCCCCAGTGGGTGCCCACCCTGGTAGCCCACCCTGGTATTCCCCCAGTGGGTGCCCACCCCAGTATCCCCCAGTGAGTGCCCACCCCGGTAGCCCCCAGTGGATGCCCACCGTGGTATCCCCCAGTGGGTGCCCACCCCGGTAGCCCCCAGTGGATGCCCACCCTGGTAGCCCACCCTGGTATCCCCCAGTGGGTGCCCACCCCGGTATCCCAGTGGGTGCCCACCCCAGTATCCCAGTGGGTGCCCACCCCGGTACCCCCCAGTGGGTGCCCACCCCAGTATCCCCCAGTGGGTGCCCACCCCAGTATCCCCCAGTGAGTGCCCACCCTGGTAGCCCACCCTGGTATCCCCCAGTGGGTGCCCACCCTGGTAGCCCACCCTGGTATCCCCCAGTGGGTGCCCACCCCGGTATCCCAGTGGGTGCCCACCCCAGTATCCCAGTGGATGCCCACCCCAGTACCCCCCAGTGGGTGCCCACCCCAGTATCCCAGTGGATGCCCACCCCGGTATCCCAGTGGGTGCCCACCCCAGTATCCCAGTGGGTGCCCACCCCGGTACCCCCCAGCGTGTGCCCACCCCAGTATCCCCCAGTGGGTGCCCACCCCGGTATCCCAGTGGTTGCCCACCCCAGTATCCCAGTGGATGCCCACCCCGGTACCCCCCAGTGGGTGCCCACCCCAGTATCCCCCAGTGGGTGCCCACCCCGGTACCCCCAGTGGATGCCCACCCCAGTATCCCAGTGGTTGCCCACCCCAGTATCCCAGTGGATGCCCACCCCGGTACCCCCCAGTGGGTGCCCACCCCAGTATCCCCCAGTGGGTGCCCACCCCGGTACCCCCAGTGGATGCCCACCCTGGTAGCCCACCCCGGTATCCCCCAGTGGGTGCCCACCCCGGTATCCCAGTGGGTGCCCACCCCGGTATCCCCCAGTGGGTGCCCACCCCGGTATCCCAGTGGGTGCCCACCCCGGTATCCCCCAGTGGGTGCCCACCCCGGTATCCCAGTGGGTGCCCACCCCGGTATCCCCCAGTGGGTGCCCACCCCGGTACCCCCCAGTGGGTGCCCACCCCAGTATCCCCCAGTGAGTGCCCACCCTGGTATCCCCCAGTGGATGCCCACCCTGGTAACCCACCCTGGTATCCCTCAGTGGGCGCCCACCCCAGTATCCCAGTGGGTGCCCACCCCGGTACCCCCCAGTGGGTGCCCACCCCAGTATCCCCCAGTGAGTGCCCACCCTGGTAGCCCACATTGGTATCCCCCAGTGGGTGCCCACCCCGGTATCCCAGTGGGTGCCCACCCCAGTACCCCCAGTGGGTGCCCACCCCAGTATCCCCCAGTGGGTGCCCACCCCGGTAGCCCGCAGTGGATGCCCACCCCAGTATCCCAGTGGGTGCCCACCCCAGTATCCCCCAGTGGGTGCCCACCCTGGTAGCCCACCCTGGTATCCCCCAGTGGGTGCCCACCCCGGTACCCCCAGTGGGTGCCCACCCCGGTAGCCCCCAGTGGGTGCCCACCCTGGTAGCCCACCCTGGTATTCCCCCAGTGGGTGCCCACCCCAGTATCCCCCAGTGAGTGCCCACCCCGGTAGCCCCCAGTGGATGCCCACCGTGGTATCCCCCAGTGGGTGCCCACCCCGGTAGCCCCCAGTGGATGCCCACCCTGGTAGCCCACCCTGGTATCCCCCAGTGGGTGCCCACCCCGGTATCCCAGTGGGTGCCCACCCCAGTATCCCAGTGGGTGCCCACCCCGGTACCCCCCAGTGGGTGC
The DNA here is from genome assembly GCF_947461875.1 of Haliaeetus albicilla. Taxonomy (NCBI): domain Eukaryota; kingdom Metazoa; phylum Chordata; class Aves; order Accipitriformes; family Accipitridae; genus Haliaeetus; species Haliaeetus albicilla. Next base: position 61,019 of record NW_027212441.1, on the reverse strand, counting down.
CCACCCCAGTATCCCCCAGTGGGTGCCCACCCCAGTATCCCCCAGTGAGTGCCCACCCTGGTAGCCCACCCTGGTATCCCCCAGTGGGTGCCCACCCTGGTAGCCCACCCTGGTATCCCCCAGTGGGTGCCCACCCCGGTATCCCAGTGGGTGCCCACCCCAGTATCCCAGTGGATGCCCACCCCAGTACCCCCCAGTGGGTGCCCACCCCAGTATCCCAGTGGATGCCCACCCCGGTATCCCAGTGGGTGCCCACCCCAGTATCCCAGTGGGTGCCCACCCCGGTACCCCCCAGCGTGTGCCCACCCCAGTATCCCCCAGTGGGTGCCCACCCCGGTATCCCAGTGGTTGCCCACCCCAGTATCCCAGTGGATGCCCACCCCGGTACCCCCCAGTGGGTGCCCACCCCAGTATCCCCCAGTGGGTGCCCACCCCGGTACCCCCAGTGGATGCCCACCCCAGTATCCCAGTGGTTGCCCACCCCAGTATCCCAGTGGATGCCCACCCCGGTACCCCCCAGTGGGTGCCCACCCCAGTATCCCCCAGTGGGTGCCCACCCCGGTACCCCCAGTGGATGCCCACCCTGGTAGCCCACCCCGGTATCCCCCAGTGGGTGCCCACCCCGGTATCCCAGTTGGTGGGGATGGGTGGTGGTGGGAGATGGGTGCTGAGGGTTTGGATGGGGAGGAGGGCACGGGAGGGCACGCGGGATGGCGCGGGGGTCGTACGGGATCGCACGGGGCCGTATGGGATCACACGGGGTCGTATGGGCTTGCATGGGATCATATAGGCTTGCACGGGCTGACATAGGATCACACAAGCTCACATGGGCTCACACGGGCTGACATGGGATCATACGGGATCACACGGGATCATATGGGCTCACATGGGATCATATGGGCTCACATGGGATCATATAGGCTCACACGGGCTGACATGGGATCATGCAAGCTCACATGGGGTCACACAAGCTCACATGGGATCACGCAAGCTCACATGGGGTCACACGGGCTGACATGGGATCATACGGGATCACACGGGATCATATGGGCTCACATGGGATCATATAGGCTCACACGGGCTGACATGGGATCATGCAAGCTCACATGGGGTCACACAAGCTCACATGGGATCACGCAAGCTCACATGGGGTCACACGGGCTGACATGGGATCATACGGGATCATATGGGCTCATATGGGATCATATAGGCTAACATGGGCTGACATGGGATCATGCAAGTTCACATGGGATCACACAAGCTCACATGGGATCACATGGGCTGACATGGGATCACACAGGATCATATGGGCTCACATGGGATCATATAGGCTTATACAGGCTGACATGGGATCACACAAGCTCACATGGGATGACACAGGCTGATATGTGATCATACGGGATCACACGGGATCATATGGGCTGACATGGGATCATATAGGCTTACACGGGCTGACATGGGATCACACAAGCTCACATGGGATGACACAAGCTCACATGGGCTCACACGGGCTGACATGGGATCATACAGGATCACATGGGATCATATGGGCTGACATGGGATCATATAGGCTTACACGGGCTGACATGGGATCACACAAGCTCACATGGGCTCACACGGGCTGACATGGGATCATACAGGATCACACGGGATCATATGGGCTCACACGGGCTCACATGGGCTGACATGGGATCACACGGGATCACACAAGCTCGCACGGGATCTCAGAAACTCGCATGGGGCCATATGGGATCACACAGGATCACACAGACTGACATGGGATCACACAGGATCACTCAGGCTCACATGGGCTTACACGGGATCACACGTGCTCACATGGGTGCACATGGGCTCACATAAGTTCCCACGGGTTCATATAGGCTCCCACGGGATCCCCCGGGATCACATTGGCTCCCACGGGATCCCACAGGCTCCCACCCCCCAGGGGTGAACCTGGGGGGGGTTGGGGTGACCCTCTGGGATCTGGGGGGGTCCCAGGAAGACCCGAAGGGACCCTATGGGATCTGGGGGGATCTGGGGGTCTCTTTGGGGTATGGGGGGTCCCAGGGGGCATTAGGGGGGACCCTATGGGATCTGGGGGGGTCCCAGGAAGACCCGAAGGGACCCTATGGGATCTGGGGGGATCTGGGGGTCCCTTTGGGGTATGGGGGGTCCCAGGGGGCATTAGGGGGGACCCTATGGGATATGGGGGGTCCTGGAGGGACCCTATGGGATCTGGGGGGATCTGGGGGGACCCTTTGGGGTATGGGGGGTCCCAGGGGGGACTTGGGGGGACCCTATGGGATATGGGGGGGTCCTGGGGGACCCTATGGCATCTGGGGGTCTCTTTGGGGTATGGGGGGTCCCAGGGGGCATTAGGGGGGACCCTATGGGATATGGGGGGTCCTGGGGGGACCCTATGGGATCTGGGGGGATCTGGGGGGGACTCGGGGGGACCCTATGGGATATGGGGGGATCTGAGGGGACCCTATGGGATATGGGGGGTGCTGGGGGGTGACCCTGAGGGTGTGCCCCCCCCACCTCGCAGGGCGGGAGAAGGGGCGCTGCGTCGCCTCTGAATATTTCCTGGAGCCCGAAATCAACCTGGTGACCGAAAACACCGAGAACATCCTCAGTGCGTGGGGCTATAGGGGCTACGGGGGGTTCTATAGGGGTTCTGTGGGGGCTCTGTGGGGTTCCGGAGGGGTTCTCTGGGGCTATGGGGTTCTATAGGGGTTCTAGGGGGGCTCTATGGGGTTCTATGGGGCTATGAGGTTCTATAGGGTTCTATGGGGCTTCTATGGGGCTATGGGGTTCTATAGGGGTTCTATGGGGGCTCTATGGGGTTCTATAGGGTTCTGTGGGAGCTATGGGGACTCTATGGGGTTCTATGGGAGCTATGGGGTTCTATAGGGGTTCTATGGGGTTCTATAGGGTTCTATGGGAGCTATGGGGGTTCTATGGGGTCCTATGGGAGCTATGGGGTTCTACAGGGTTCTGTGGGGGCTATGGGGTTCTATGGGGGCTCTAGCAGTTCTATAGGGGTTCTATAGGGTGTTATAGGGGACTATAGGGATTGTACAGGGGCATATAAGGACGGGGCAGGGGCTGTATGTTGGCTATAGGGTCTCTATATTGGACCAGGGGGGTTGTACAGGGGTTATGGGGGCCATGGGGACTATAGGGGTCCTATAGGGGCTGTGGGAGACTCTATAGGGGTGTATGGGGGGGCAGGTCTCAGGGCTCGCAAAGGGCGGTGGAGGGTATAGGGGGGGGGGGCTCTATAGGGGGTCTGGCGGGTTGTCCATAGGGGCCCAGGGGTCTATAGGGGCCATGGGCGCCCTTAGGGCTGCATGGGGGCAATATAGGGGCTGTGCAGGGGCTATAGGGGACCGTGAGGGGTCTATAGGGGCTGGAGGGGTTGGGGTGGGTCCATGGGGGGCTGGAGGGGTCTGGCAGGGTGGGGGGAGTCTATAGGGGTCTATAGGGGCTGGAGGGGTTGGGGTGGGTCCATGGGGGGCTGGAGGGGTCTATAGGGGTCTACAGGGGTCTATAGGGGCTGGAGGGGTTGGGGTGGGTCCATGGGGGGCTGGAGGGGTCTAGCAGGGTGGGGGGGGTCTATAGGGGTCTATAGGGGCTGGAGGGGTTGGGGTGGGTCCATGGGGGGCTGGAGGGGTCTATAGGGGTCTACAGGGGTCTATAGGGGCTGGAGGGGTTGGGGTGGGTCCATGGGGGGCTGGAGGGGTCTAGCAGGGTGGGGGGGGTCTATAGGGGTCTACAGGGGTCTATAGGGGCTGGAGGGGTTGGGGTGGGTCCATGGGGGGCTGGAGGGGTCTGGCAGGGTGGGGGGAGTCTATAGGGGTCTATAGGGGCTGGAGGGGTTGGGGTGGGTCCATGGGGGGCTGGAGGGGTCTATAGGGGTCTACAGGGGTCTATAGGGGCTGGAGGGGTTGGGGTGGGTCCATGGGGGGCTGGAGGGGTCTAGCAGGGTGGGGGGGGTCTATAGGGGTCTACAGGGGTCTATAGGGGCTGGAGGGGTTGGGGTGGGGGTCTGGCAGGGTGGGGGGGAGTCTATAAGGGTCTACAGGGGTCTATAGGGGCTGGAGGGGTTGGGGTGGGTCCATGGGGGGCTGGAGGGGTCTGGCAGGGTGGAGGGAGTCTATAGGGGTCTATAGGGGGCTGGAGCCAGCTGCCGCCCCCCCCCAGAGACGGTGCGGACAGCGACCCCCTTCCCCATGGTCAGCCTCTTCCTCGTCTTCACGGCCTTCGTCATCAGCAACGTGGGGCACATCCGTCCCCAGCGAACCCTCCTGGCCTTCGTCTCCGGCATCTTCTTCATCCTCTCCGGTGAGGGACCCTCCCTGCCCCCCCGCACCCCCCCGGGGTACCCCCAGGACCCCCAGACCTGCCCCAGAAACCCCAGAGACCCCTCCAGGACCCCCATATCTGCCCCAGGACCCCTGAGGGCCCCCATATCTACCCCAGGACCCCCGTATCTGCCCCAGGACCCTTCACCACCCCTGTATCTACCCCAGGACCCCCCTAATTGCCTCAGAGACCCCCAGAAACCCCATAACTTCCCCCAGAACCCCCTTATCTTCCCCCAGGACCCCCATATCTTCCCCCAGGACCCCCCAGACACCCCCCAGGACCCCCATAATTGCCTCAGAGACCCCCAGAACCCCCATATCTTCCCCCAGGACCCCCATACTTGCCCCAGAACCCCCCAGATACCCCTCCAGGACCCCCATATCTGCCCCAGGACACCCATAATTGCTTCAGAGACCCCCAGAACCCCCATATCTTCCCCAAGAACCCCCATATCTCCCCTCAGGACCCCCACATCTCCCCCAGGACCCCCACATCTCCCCCCAGAACCCCCACATCCCCCCTCAGGACCCCCACATCTCCCCTCAGGACCCCCATATCTGCCCCAGAACCCCCACATCTCCCTCAGCACCCCCATGTCTCCCCCAGAACCCCCACATCTCCCCTCAGGACCCCCATATCTCCCCTCAAAACCCCCATATCTGCCCCAGAACCCCAATATCTCCCCTCAGGACCCCCATATCTGCCCCAGAACCCCCACATCTCCCCTCAGGACCCCCATATCTGCCCCAGAACCCCCACACCTCCCCTCAGGACCCCCACATCTCCCCCAGGACCCCTATATCTCCCCAGAACCCCCATATCTCCCCCCAGAACCCCCACATCTCCCCTCAGGACCCCCACATCTCCCCTCAAAACCCCCATATCTGCCCCAGAACCCCAATATCTCCCCTCAGGACCCCCATATCTGCCCCAGAACCCCCACATCTCCCCTCAGGACCCCCACATCTCCCCACAGAACCCCAATATCTCCCCTCAGGACCCCCATATCTGCCCCAGAACCCCCATATCTCCCCTCAGGACCCCCATATCTCCCCCCAGGACCCCCGTATCTGCCCCAGAACCCCCATATCTCCCCCCAGAACCCCCACATCTCCCCACAGGACCCCCATATCACCCCCCAGAACCCCCACATCTCCCCTCAGGACCCCCACATCTCCCCTCAAAACCCCCATATCTGCCCCAGAACCCCCACATCTCCCCTCAGGACCCCCACATCTCCCCACAGAACCCAAATATCTCCCCTCAGGACCCCCATATCTGCCCCAGAACCCCCACATCTCCCTCAGGACCCCTATATCTCCCCTCAAAACCCCCATATCTCCCCCAGAACCCCCATATCTCCCCTCAGGACCCCCACATCTCCCCTCAAAACCCCCATATCTGCCCCAGAACCCCCACATCTCCCCCCAGAACCCAAATATCTCCCCTCAGGACCCCCATATCTGCCCCAGAACCCCCATATCTCCCCTCAGGACCCCCATATCTCCCCCCAGAACCCCCATATCACCCCCCAGAACCCCCATATCTGCCCCAGAACCCCCACATCTCCCCCAGAACCCCCATATCTCCCCCCAGAACCCCCATATCTCCCCCCCCCCCCAGCACTGACCCAGGGTTTGGGGTATTTTTTTATTTTTGGGGGGGGGGGGGTTTGTCCCCCACAGGTCTGTCGCTGGTGGTGGGGCTGGTGCTCTACATCTCCAGCATCAACGACGAGGTGATGAACCGCCCCAGCGGCTCCGAGCAATATTTCCAGTATCGCTACGGCTGGTCCTTCGCCTTCGCCGCCTCCTCCTTCCTCCTCAAAGAGGTGCGACGCCTCGCACGCCCCTCGCACGCCCCTCGCACGCCGCCCTCGCACGCCGCCCTCGCACGCCCCTCGCACGCCGCCCTCGCACGCCGCCCTCGCACGCCCCTCGCGCGCCGCCCTCGCGCGCCGCCCTCGCGCGCTTCGCCCTCGCACGCCGCCCTCGCGCGCTTCGCCGGCCACCGCGCGCGCTCCTTGCACGCCTTCGCGTGAGCTTTGCGGCGGCCTCGTGCGACGGCCTTGGCACGAGGAGGGGGCACGGGGAGGGGTTTGCACGCGCGGGTGGGACAGGGAGGCGCGGCGGCGGTGCGGCGGGGCGGGGCGTGCACGCCCTCGTGAACCGTTGCGTGCTGTTGCACAGCCTTGCACACCATTACACAAGATTGCACAGCTTTGCACGCCCTTGCACACCATTGCAAACCCTTGCACACCCTTGCGCACCCTTGCAAACCATCGCACACCCTTGCACACCCTTGCACACCCTTGCAAACCATCGCACACCCTTGCAAACCATCGCACAGCTTTGCACGCCCTTGCAAACCACTGCACATCATTGTGCTCCCTTGCACACCACTGCACACCCTTGCACACCGTTGCAAACCACTGCACAGCTTTGCACGCCCTTGCAAACCACTGCACAGCCTTGCACGCCCTTGCACACCGTCGCAAACCATTGCACGCCCTTGCACACCATCGCACAGCTTTGCACACGCTTGCAAACCACTGCACATCATTGTGCTCCCTTGCGCACCATCGCACAGCTTTGCACACCCTTGCAAACCATTGCACAGCTTGACACACCATTGCACACCCTTGCACACCCTTGCAAACCGTTGTGCTCCCTTGCACACCATCGCACAGCATTGTACACTCTCGCACACCATTACAAACCATCGCACACCCTTTGCACACCATTGCATGCCTTTGCTGGCTCTTGCACGCCCTTGCACACCCTTGCACGCTGTCACCTGCCCTCACCCACCCTGTCCCCGTCCCCGGCAGGGCACAGGCGTGATGTCGGTGTACCTGTTCACCATTGCACACCCTTGCATGCCCTTGCACACCCTTGCCCACCCTCTAACACCTTTGCACACCATCAAACAACCTTACACACCATCATACACCCTTGCACACTATTACACACCACCGCTCACCCTTGCCCACCATCACACGCCCTCGCACACTGTCACGCGCCCTTGCACAGCCCTTGCTGACCGCCTAACACCCTCGCACGCCATCATACACCCTTGCACACCATTACACACTGTCGCTCACCCTTGCACACCATTATATGCCCTTGCACAGCCCTTGCCAACTACTGCTCACCCTTGCACACCCTTGCACACCATGGCTCATCCTTGCCCACCATTATATGCCCTTGCACACTGTTGCACGCCCTTGCACGGCCCTTGCCCACCGCCTAATGCCCTCGCACACCATCATACACCATTACACACCACCGCTCATCCTTGCCCACCATCACACGCCCTTGCACACCGTCGTGCGCCCTTGCACAGCCCTCGCCCACTGCCTAACGCCCTCGCACACCATCACACACCATTACACACCATTGCTCACCCTTGCACACCATTATATGCCCTTGCCAACTATTGCTCACCCTCTAACGCCCTCACACACCATCATACACCCTTGCACACCATTACACACCACCGCTCACCCTTGCACACCATTATATGCCCTTGCACAGCCCTTGCCAACTATTGCTCACCATCACACACCCTTGCCCACCATCACACGCCCTCGCACACCGTCGCGTGCCCTTGCACGGCCCTTGCAAACCATTGCACACCCTCTAACACCCTTGCACACCCTCTAACACCCTCGCACACCATCACACACCATCACACACCCTTGCCCACCATCACACGCCCTCGCACACCGTTGCACGCCCTCGCACGACCCTCGCCCGCCGCCTGACGCCCTCGCACGCCATCATACACCCTTGCCCACCATCATACGCCCTCGCACACCATCGCGCACCCTTGCACACCATTGCACGGCCCTTGCCAACTATTGCTCACCCTCTAACACCCTCGCACACCATCACGCACCATCACACACCCTTGCCCACCATCACACGCCCTCGCACACCCTCGCACGCCCTCGCACACCCTCGCACGCCCTCGCACGACCCTCGCCCGCCGCCTGATGCCCTCGCACACCATCATACACCCTTGCCCACCATCACACGCCCTCGCACACCCTCGCGCGCCCTCGCACGACCCTCGCCCGCCGCCTGACGCCCTCGCACGCCATCATACACCCTTGCCCACCATCATACGCCCTCGCACACCGTCGCGTGCCCTTGCACGGCCCTTGCAAACCATTGCACACCCTCTAACACCCTTGCACACCCTCTAACACCCTCGCACACCATCACACACCCTTGCCCACCATCACACGCCCTCGCACGACCCTCGCCCGCCGCCTGACGCCCTCGCACGCCATCATACACCCTTGCCCACCATTATACACCCTCGCACACCATCGCGCACCCTTGCACACCATTGCACGGCCCTTGCCAACTATTGCTCACCCTCTAACACCCTCGCACACCATCACGCACCATCACACACCCTTGCCCACAATCACACGCCCTCGCACACTGTCGCACGCCCTCGCACACCCTCGCACGCCCTCACACGACCCTCGCCCGCCGCCTGACGCCCTCGCACACCATCATACACCCTTGCCCACCATCATACGCCCTCGCACACCCTCGCGCGCCCTCGCACGACCCTCGCCCGCCGCCTGATGCCCTCGCACGCCATCATACACCCTTGCCCACCATCATACGCCCTCGCACACCGTCGCGTGCCCTTGCACGGCCCTGGCAAACCATTGCACACCCTCTAACACCCTCGCACACCCTCTAACACCCTCGCACACCATCACACACCATCACACACCCTTGCCCACCATCACACGCCCTCGCACACCGTCGCACGCCCTCGCACGACCCTCGCCCGCCGCCTGACGCCCTCGCACGCCATCATACACCCTTGCCCACCATTATACACCCTCGCACACCATCGCGCACCCTTGCACACCATTGCACGGCCCTTGCCAACTATTGCTCACCCTCTAACACCCTTGCACACCCTCTAACACCCTCGCACACCATCACACACCCTTGCCCACCATCACACGCCCTCGCACACTGTCGCACGCCCTCGCACAACCCTCGCCTGCCGTTGCACGCCCTCGCACGACCCTCGCCTGCCGCCTGACGCCCTCGCACGCCATCATACACCCTTGCCCACCATCATACGCCCTCGCACACCGTCGCGTGCCCTTGCACGGCCCTGGCAAACCATTGCACACCCTCTAACACCCTTGCACACCCTCTAACACCCTCGCACACCATCACACACCATCACACACCCTTGCCCACCATCACACGCCCTCGCACACCATCACGCGCCCTTGCACGGCCCTTGCCAACCATCATACACCCTCGCACACCATCATACACCCTTGCACACCATTATACACCCTCGCACACCGTCGCGCACCCTTGCACGCCATTGCACGGCCCTTGCCAACTATTGCTCACCCTCTGACACCCTCGCACACCATCACGCACCATCACACACCCTTGCCCACCATCACACGCCCTCGCACACCCTCGCACGCCCTCGCACGACCCTCGCCCGCCGCCTGACGCCCTCGCACGCCATCATACACCCTTGCCCACCATCATACGCCCTCGCACACCGTCGCGTGCCCTTGCACGGCCCTGGCAAACCATTGCACACCCTCTAACACCCTTGCACACCCTCTAACACCCTCGCACACCATCACGCACCATCACACACCCTTGCCCACCATCACACGCCCTCGCACACCGTCGCACGCCCTCGCACGACCCTCGCCTGCCGCCTGACGCCCTCGCACGCCATCATACACCCTTGCTCACCATCATACGCCCTCGCACACCGTCGCGTGCCCTTGCACGGCCCTGGCAAACCATTGCACACCCTCTAACACCCTTGCACACCCTCTAACACCCTCGCACACCATCACACACCGTCACACACCCTTGCCCACCATCACACGCCCTCGCACACCCTCGCACGCCCTCGCACGACCCTTGCCCGCCGCCTGACGCCCTTGCACGCCATCATACACCCTTGCCCACCATCACATGCCCTCGCACACCATCACGCGCCCTTGCACGGCCCTTGCCAACCATCATACACCCTCGCACACCATCACACACCCTTGCCCACCATCACACGCCCTCGCACACTGTCGCACGCCCTCGCACGACCCTCGCCCGCCGTTGCACGCCCTCGCACGACCCTCGCCTGCCGCCTGACGCCCTCGCACGCCATCATACACCCTTGCCCACCATCATACGCCCTCGCACACCGTCGCGTGCCCTTGCACGGCCCTGGCAAACCATTGCACACCCTCTAACACCCTCGCACACCCTCTAACACCCTCGCACACCATCACACACCATCACACACCCTTGCCCACCATCACACGCCCTCGCACACCCTCGCACGCCCTCGCACGACCCTTGCCCGCCGCCTGACGCCCTTGCACGCCATCATACACCCTTGCCCACCATCACATGCCCTCGCACACCATCACGCGCCCTTGCACGGCCCTTGCCAACCATCATACACCCTCGCACACCATCACACACCCTTGCCCACCATCACACGCCCTCGCACACTGTCGCACGCCCTCGCACGACCCTCGCCCGCCGTTGCACGCCCTCGCACGACCCTCGCCTGCCGCCTGACGCCCTCGCACGCCATCATACACCCTTGCCCACCATCATACGCCCTCGCACACCGTCGCGTGCCCTTGCACGGCCCTGGCAAACCATTGCACACCCTCTAACACCCTTGCACACCCTCTAACACCCTCGCACACCATCACGCACCATCACACACCCTTGCCCACCATCACACGCCCTCGCACACTGTCGCACGCCCTCGCATGACCCTCGCCCGCCGTTGCACGCCCTCGCACGACCCTCGCCTGCCGCCTGACGCCCTCGCACGCCATCATACACCCTTGCCCACCATCATACGCCCTCGCACACCGTCGCGTGCCCTTGCACGGCCCTGGCAAACCATTGCACACCCTCTAACACCCTCGCACACCATCACACACCATCACACACCCTTGCCCACCATCACACGCCCTCGCACACCGTCGCGCGCCCTCGCACGACCCTCGCCCGCCGCCTGACGCCCTCGCACGCCATCATACACCCTTGCCCACCATCATACGCCCTCGCACACCGTCGCACGACCCTCGCCCACCCCCTCGCGCCCTCGCCCGCCGTCACGGTCCGGCGGAGCGGGGTCCCCCGTCGCCCACGCCGTGGCCCGTGTGTGTGTGTGTGTGTGTGTGTGTCCCCTCTCCGGCAGGGCGCGGGCGTGATGTCGGTGTACCTGTTCACCAAGCGGTACGCGGAAGAGGAGCTGTACCGGGCGCCGGCGGGGCTGCTGCGCCCGCGGCTCAGCGCCTGCTCGGGGCTGTCGGGGCAATTCCTGCAACCCCGCGCCTGGCCCCGCGCCCGCAGCCCCTCGGACGCCTCCTCCGACGTCTCCATCCAGATGACGCAGAACTACCCCCCCGCCATCAAGTACCCCCAGCACGGCCACCTCTCCACCTCCCCCTGCTAGGGGGCGGGGGGGGCGGGGGGGACGGACACGGCACGGGGAGGATGGGGACGGTGGGGACGGTGGGGACACGGGGAGGGTGAGGGTGATGGGGACGGTGGGGACACGGGGAGGGTGAGGATGATGGGGATGATAGGGACGATGGGGACACGGGGAGGGTGAGGGTGATGGGGACGATGGGGACACGGGGAGGGTGAGGGTGATGGGGACGGTGGGGACGATGGGGACACGGGGAGGATGAGGATGATGGGGACGGTGGGGACACGGGGAGGATGGAGATGATGGGGACAATAGGGATGATGGGGAGGATGGGGACAATAGGGATGATGGGGACGATGGGGATGATGGGGACACGGGGATGATGATGGGGACATGGGGACATGGCAACGATGGGGACAGTGGGGACATGGGGATGATGGGGACAGTTGGGACATGGGGATAGCGGGAAGGATGGGGACGACGGGGACGTGGCGACAGTGGGGACATGGGGACGACGGGGACAGCAGGGACGATGGGGGGCTTGGGGACAACGGGGATGACGGGGACGTGGGGGACGTTGGGGAGGGCAGGGGACACCATTGAGGGACACTGGGGGCACCAGGGGCCATGGGACAGCAGGTGCCACGGGGACCTTGGGGACGTTGGGGACAACGGGGACAATGGAGACCTTGGGGACGTTGGGGACGATGGGGACGTTGGGGATGTTGGGGACATTGGGGACAGCAGGGAGCGGGCAATGGGGCCACCAGGAGACAGGGACCCACCACGGGTGGGGACGTGGTGGCCACCAAGGATGGGGACATCTGGGGATGGGGACAACCAGGGCCACCAGGAACGGGACAATGGGACCAGCGGGAGGGGGGACAACTGGGGCCACCGGGACCCTGCCGTGGGACGAGGCCACCGCCAGGGCCACCGTGGCCCCGTCCCATCCTGGCCACCGGTAGCCGTCGGGTGACCTCAACCGGTGGCGGATGGGACGTCACTTGCCGGCCGGCCCGTCCTGCCGTCGTGGCCGGGGTGGCTCGGCGGCCATCTTGTCACGCCAACCACGGCCAACGATGGGCAGGGTGAGCCTTGGTGGCCACCTCCTCCTGCCGCCGTGGCCAACGATGGGCGGGACGTGACTCGGTGGCCACCTTCTGCCACCGTGGCCAACAATGTGTAGGATGAGCCTTGGTGGCCACCTCCTCCTGCCGCCGTGGCCAACGATGGGCGGGACACGACGCGGTGGCCATCTTGTCCCATCAACGATGGCCAGGACGCAGGTCAGTGGCCATTTTGTCTGGCCACAGTGGCCAATGTGGCTCGGCAGCCATCTTCTTCTGCCACCGTGGCCAGTGATGGTCAGGAGGAACCTCGGCGGCCATTTTGTGCCACCACGGCCAATAATGGACGAGCAATGGCTTGGTGGCCATCTTCTCCTGCCGTCACAGCCAATGATGGACAAGCAACGGCTTGGCGGCCATCTTCTCCTGCCGTCACGGCCAATGATGGACAAGCAACGGCTCGGCGGCCATCTTCTCCTGTCATTACAGCCAATGATGGTCAGGAGGAACCTTGGCGGCCATCTTCTCTTTGCCACCATGGCCAATAATGGACAGGCAACGGCTCGGCAGCCATCTTCTCCTGCCACCATGGCTAACGATGGACAGGGTGAGCCACAGCGGCCATCTTCTTCTGCCACCGTGGCCAACAATGGACAGGGTGAGCCATGGCGGCCATCTTCTCCTACCACCATGGCCAACGATGGACAAGGTGAGCCGTGGAGGCCATCTTGTCCTGTCATCATGGCCAACGATGGACAAGGTGAGCCATGGAGGCCATCTTGTCCTGTCATCATGGCCAACAATGGACAGGGTGAGCCACGGCGGCCATTTTCTCCTGCCACCATGGCCAACGATGGACAGGGTGAGCCACGGCGGCCATTTTCTCCTGCCACGGCGGCCATTTTCTCCTGCCACCATGGCCAATGATGGACAGGGTGAGCCATGGCGGCCATTTTCTCCTGCCATCATGGCTGACACGGCTCGGCGGCCATCTTCTCCCACCAACCATGGCCAACGCCAGGCAGGACGTGGGTCGGCGGCCATCTTTATTGTGTCCCCATTGACCCCTGGGTGCTGGGCGACCTCCCAGAAGAGGACCCTGAGAGTGATGGGGGGGGGGGGGGGGCCGGATCCAGGCCACCCCCCCCCCCGGTCTCTCTGCTGCTTTCAAGCCCGTTTGGCTTTAGCGACGCTTCGCCGCCCCCCCCCCCCCCCAAATTTAAGGGGTCTCCCCCTGACCTTTGAACTCTGCCCCCCCCCGCGTGGCTGGTCCACGGTGGGGTCAGCCCCCTCCCACGGCTGCCAGCGCCCATTAGCACAAATTGGGGGGGCGAGGGGGGGTCCCGGATACCCAGGTCCTTGCTGGGAGGGTGGGGGGGTCCTAGAGCAATTGGGGGGGGGTCCCAGATGCCTGGGTCCTTGCTGGGAGGGGGGGCGGGGGGGGTAGCTTTGGGGTGGGGGGAGGGAAGGGGGAGCCCAGCTGCCTGGGTTCCCTGGTTTTGGGGGGGGGGAGGACCCCCCCCCAATTTCTGTGGCAATAAACGGCTTCAATATGTAGCTTCCCCCCCCCCAAAAAAAATAAAAATAGAGGGGGGGGCTCGGGGGGATGGGTTTAAACACCCCCAAAGTGGGGGCAGCAGAGGGGGGGGCCCCGGTGAAGGGGACCCGGGGTTGGGGGGGCAGCGGGGCTGGGGGGGGGGCATTGAGCCCCCAGTCCAGGGCATGGGGGTCCCCCGGCTTTGAGGGGGGGGGCCCCCCGGGGTTTGCCCCCCCCCACCGCTGTACGATATGTAAATAGGGATCGACGCGACCTCATTAAAGGATTTCAAACTACGCAACCCCCCCGTGTGTATGTGTGGGACACCCCCCCCCAAAATTCATCCCTGAGACCCCCCCCCCCAAACCTCCAATACTCCCACTGGGGGGGGGGGGGGCAATGAGGGGGCTTGGGGGGGTTAATTAGGGGCTGGAGGGGACAATGGGCATCTTGGGGGATTAATTAGGGGCTGGGGGGGCAATGGGGGGCAATTAGGGACTGGGGGGACAATGGGGGTCTTGGGGGGCAATGGGGGGGCTTGGGGGATTAATTAAGGGCTGGCGGGCAATGGGGGGTTAATTAGGGGCTGGGGGACAATGGGGGGGCTTGAGGGGCAATGGGGGGGCTTGGGGCATTAATTAGGGGCTGGAGGGCAATGGGGGGGTCTTGGGGGATTAATTAGGGGCTGGGGGGCAATGGGGGGTTAATTAGGAGCTGGGGGACAATGGGGGGCTTGGGGCATTAATTAGGGGCTGGGGGGCAATGGGGGGTCTTGGGGGGGCAATGATGAGTCTTGGGGCATTAATTAGGGTCTGGGGGGCAATGGGGGGTCTTGGGGGGCAATTTGGGGCTGGGGGGGCAATGCAGGGTTAATTAGGGGCTGGAGTACAATGGGGGGTCTTGGAGGATTAATTAGGGGCTGGGGGGACAATGGGGGGCTTATGGGGCAATTAGGGGCTGGGGGGCAATGGGGGGGCTTGGGGGATTAATGAGGGGCTGGGGGGGCAATGCAGGGTTAATTAGGGGCTGGGGGGGCAATGGGGGGCTTATGGGGCAATTAGGGGCTGGGGACAATGGGGAGTCTTGGGGGGCAATTAAGGGCTGGGGGGGGCAATGGGGGGTCTTGGGGGCAGTTAGGGGCTGGGGGGGGCAATGGGGGGAAACTGGGGGATTCCTGGGAGAAATGGGGGGGGGGGGCAATGGGGAACACGGGGGGGGGTCCTGGACCAGCTCAGTGGGATGCGCCCCCCCCCCGCTCTAGGGGGCGTGGCCACGCCGTTGCTAGGCGACGGCCCCGCATCCCCCATCCCCATGACAACCTGCCCACGGGCGCCCCCCCCCCAAAAACCTTAACCCCGCCCCTCCCAGGCTCCACCCCCTCTGACGTCACCCCCCGAAGCTTCCAGGCTCCGCCCCGCACCGCTGCCCGCCCCCCCTCCTCCTCCCTCCCCGCCCCCCCCACCGCTCCCACCCCCCCCCCTCCGCCCCCCCCCCCCCCCAACCCACCCCCCCCCCCCACCCCGCACCCGCCGCAGCCGCACCCGAACCGGCACCGGCACCGGGATCCCCCTGGGACCCCCCCGGGACCCCCCCCCAGAACACACACCCCCCCCAGAACACCCCCCACCCCCCCAGAACACCCCCCCCTCAGACCCCCCCCCAAGCACCGCCCCCCCCCAAAGCAACACCGGGACCCCCCCCCCCCCAAAACCGGCATCAAGACCCCCCCGAACCGGTACCGGGGACCCCCCCCCCCGGCCTGAACCCCAAAATCGGGCTCATCCCCCCCCCGGACCCCCCCAAACCGGCGTCTGAGAAGGTAACGCGGGGGGGGGCACAGGATTTTTGGGGGGGGGGGATAAGGTCCGGGAGGGGGTTTGGGGGGCCATTGGGGGGGTCCTGGGGCATGTTGGGGTTCGGGGGGGGGACATTGGGGGTTTTCGGGGGGCTCTGGGGGATGTGGGGGGGGGCAAACAGGGCTCCTGGGGGGGCTCTGGGGGTTTTTTGGGGGGTCCTGGGGGGGTGTTAGGGGGCAGACAGAGGTTCTGGGGGGCTTTTGGGGGGGGTTCTAGGGGGGTATTGGGGTCCGGGGGGGTCTTCGGGGGGGGGCTTGGGGTTTTTGGGGGGGTCCTGGGAGGTGTTGGGGTCCGGGGGGATCTTGGGGGGGGCCTGGGGGATTTGGGGGGGTCCTGGGGGGTGTTAGGGGGCAGACAGAGGTCCTGGGGGCTTTTGGGGGGTCCTAGGGGTTGTTGGGGTCCGGGGGGGGTCTTGTGGGGGGGCCGTGGGGGTTTTTGGGGAGCCCTGGGGGTTGTTGGGGTCCGGGGGGGTCTTGGGGGAGGCCCTGGGGGTTTTGGGAGCCCTGGGGGGTGTTAGGGGGCAGACAGAGGTCCTGGGGGCTTTTGGGGGGGGGGTCCTAGGGGGTGTTGGGGTCCGGGGGGGTCTTGGGGGGGGGCTGGGGCATTTTGGGGGGCCCCTGGGGGGTGTTAGGGGGCAGCTGATGTCCTGGGGGGTTTTGGGGGGGGGTCCTAGGGGGTGTTGGGGTCCGGGGGGGTCTTGGGGGGGGCCCTGGGGTTTTTGGGGGAACCCTGGGGGGTGTTAGGGGGCAGAACGATGTCCTGGGGGCTTTTTGGGGGGGGCTCTGGGGTTGTTGGGGTCTTGGGGGGCCCCTGGAGGCTTTTGGGGGGGCCCTGGGGGGCTGAGAAGGGTTGGTGGCAGTTTGGAGGATTTGGGGGGGCTTTGGGGTCTTGGGAGGGGGGAGAAAGAGACCCCGGGGCCTTTGGGGGGGGGGCCCTGAAGGATTAGGGAGCCCTGGGGGGGGGCATGGAGGGGCCCTGGGGGTTTTGGAGGGGCCCCTGGATGGTGTTGGGGACAGTGAAGGGTTTTGGGGGTCGCTGGGGTCTTTGGGGGTGCCCAGGGAGGGTGGGGGTCCTTGGGGGGGGGGCAGCAAGCTTTGACGGAGGCTTTTTGGGGGGATGTTGGTGGCTTTGGGGGGCTCCTGGGGGTGTTGGGGGTATGGGGGGGGCAGGGAGTGGTGTTGGGGGCCCTGGGAGGTTTTGGGGGGCTCCGGGAGTTTTGGGGGGCAGAGAAAGGTGTTGGGGGGCTCTGGGGGCTGTAGGAGCTTGGGGGGGGGGGCTGGAGTCCTTATGGGGGACCCTGTGAGGCTTTGGGGGGGGGGGTCGGGGGGTGAGGGTGGCTTTTGGGGGGGCCCTGGGGGTGTGGGGGGTGAGATTTGGGGGCACCTGGGGGGGGGGGGGGAGCAGGAGATTTGGGGTGGTCTTGGGGGGGTCAGTCTCGGGGGGGGCATTTCCCACCCCATTTGGGGGGGCGAGGGGGGGTGTTCTGGTTGGGGGGAGGGGCCAGGTAAGACACCCCCCCCCCCCATAACATGGCGGGGGGCCGGGGGGGGGTGGACCCAGGCGTCCAGGTGGACCACGTGCACACGCGTGTGCACGGCCGCCGAACGCCCACACGCGTGTGCCCGCTCCCGCATCCATGCGCGTGGCGGGGGGGGGCGGGGGGGGCACGCTCACACACGCGTGTGGCCCGGCTGCGTGCATCCGCTTCCCCCCCCCCCCCATCTTCGCACGAGCGTGTCGTACACGTACGTGTACGTCTTCGCTCACGTACACGCTCGGCCTCGCACGCTCAGCCTTGCACACGCGTGTGCGCCGCCCCGTGCGGGGTGTCCGTCCAGCTTGGGGGGTTGGGGGGGGGGGTATAGCCACACCAGTGAGTCACCCACCGGTGGGTGCGCGTGTCCCCACGTGTGACGCACGCCCGTGAGTCAGCACGCGTGACGGCGGCGGCGGCGGGGGGGGCGGCGGCGCACACGCGTGTGCGAGCACACGCACGCAGCGAGCAACGTGCACGAGGGCTTGTACGGGCCCTCCTGTTATGGGGGGGGTGGTGGTGGGCTTGATGCACGAGGCCGGGCACCCTCGTGCGAAACCACTCGTGCGAAACCCTCGTGCGAAACCCTCGTGCGAAAACCCTCGGTCGTCGTGTCTCCGCAGCTCGCTGCCGTCACGGAGGAGCCGTCGGTGCCCTGCGAGCGTGCGAGGCCACGGCCACGTCCCCCCCCCATGGACTCGGGCCCGGGCATCGCTCGCCCCCCCCCCGGGGCCCTGAGACGTGGAGGGGGGGCAACCCCGGACACTTGGGTCCTTTCGGCCCCCGGACGCCCGGGGACCCTTCCCCGAAATTTGGGCAGGTTGGGGGGGGGTCTAGGGGGCAAAGAGGGGGGGGCCCCAACGCTTGGGTCCTCCAGCAGGAGGGGGGGGGCGTAGGGGTCCCAGCAGCGGGACCCCGACACCTGGGTCCCCTCCCCCGGAGCCCCGGTAGCCGGTGGGGTGTAGGGGGTCAAATTTGGGGGTTCCTGAACATCTTGGGTGTCCCGTGTTCCCCCCCACACACACCCCACCCCATCACCCACCTGAATTCCTGGGTGTCGTGTCCCCCCCCCAGCACCCCATCAGGCCACCCATACACCAGGGTCCCCCCCAGCACCCCCCCCAAATACCTGGATCTGTCCCCCCCCCAGCACCCACCTGAACACCAGGGTCCCCCCAGCACCCCATCACCCACCCAAAACACCAGGGTCCCCCCCCCCCAGCACCCACCTGAACACCTGGGTCCCCCCCCCAGCACCCACCTGAACACCTTCATCCCCCCCCCAGCACCCACCTGAACACTTGGGTCCCCCCCCAGCACCCCACCACCCACCCAAACACCGGGGTCCCCCCATCACCCACCCAAACACCTGCATCCCCCCCCCAGCACCCACCTGAACACCTTCATCCCCTCCAGCACCCACCCAAACACCAGGTCCCCCCCCCAGCACCCACCTGAACACCTGGGTGTCCACCCCAGCACCCACCCAAACACCAGGGTCCCCCCCAGCACCCCACCACCCACCCAAACACCTGCATTCCCCCCCCCCAGCCACACCACCCAAAACACCAGGGTCCCCCTCCCAGGACCCCAGCACCCCCCCCAAATACTGGATCTGTCCCCCCCCACCACCCACCCAAAACACCAGGGTCCCCCCCCCACCCCACCAACCCCCCCCACCCACCCAAACGCCGGCGTCCTCCCATCCCGCCACGCGTGGCGGGGGGGTGGGTGGGTGGGAGTGTATTTTTTGCGGGGGGCGGAGGGGGGGGGGTCAGGATCCGGCCGACGCCTGGGTCCCCCCCCCCGGGGTTTTCCCCGGGGTCCGGTTCAGGCTGGAGTCGCTCAAGCGCTGGAATGGGGAGGGGGTGGTTTGGTGCGAGAAGGGGGTGCAGGTGGCTGCTCACCACGGTGGGCGCCTTCGCCGCCTTCGGCCTCATGACCATCGCCATCGGCACCGACTACTGGCTCTACGCCCGCGCCTTCATCTGCAACACCAGCAACATCTCCGGCGAGGACGCCGCTCACCGCGATCGCCGCGATCCCGGCGGGTTGACCCACTCCGGGCTCTGGAGGATCTGCTGCCTCGAAGGTGGGGAGGGGGGCCCCGGGGGAGGGGGGGGCGGGGGGGGTGGTGGCGGCGGCGGCGCTGGGGGACGTGCGTGGCGCTGTCGGGGGGAGACCGCGGCATCGTGACGTCATGGGGGGACGTTCGTGGCATCGTTGGGGGAAGATCGCGGCATCGTGATGTCATTGGGGACGTTCGTGGCATCGTTGGGGACATGCATGGCACTGTCGGGGGGAGATCACAGCATCATGACATCACTGGGGACAGGCATCGTTGGGGGAAGATCGCGGCATCGTGATGTCATTGGGGACGTTCGTGGCATTG
Organism: Haliaeetus albicilla; assembly: GCF_947461875.1. Lineage (NCBI taxonomy): Eukaryota > Metazoa > Chordata > Aves > Accipitriformes > Accipitridae > Haliaeetus > Haliaeetus albicilla. The sequence continues at coordinate 40,783 of NW_027212441.1, read as the reverse complement.
TTGGGGGACATGCATGGCACTGTTGGGGGAAGCTCGCAGCATCGTGACATCATGGGGGACGTTCGTGGCATCGTTGGGTGAAGATCGTAGCATCGTGACGTCATTGGGGACATTCGTGGCATCGTTGGGGGACATTCACGGCACTGTCGGGGGAGATCACAGCATCATGACATCACTGGGGATATTCGTGACATCATTGGGGACGTTCATGGCATCGTTGGGGAAGCTCGCAGCATCGCGGCATCATTGGGGATGTTCATGGCATCGTTGGGGGAAGATTGCACCATCATGACGTCATTGGGGACATTCGTGGCACTGTTGGGGGACATTCATGGCACTGTTGGGGGGAGATCGTGGCATCGTGACATCATGGGGGACGTTCGTGGCATCGTTGGGGGAAGATTGCACCATCGTGACGTCATTGGGGACATTCGTGGCACTGTTGGGGGACATTCATGGCACTGTTGGGGGGAGATCGTGGCATCGTGACATCATGGGGGACGTTCGTGGCATCGTTGGGGGAAGATTGCACCATCGTGACGTCATTGGGGACATTCGTGGCACTGTTGGGGGACATTCATGGCACTGTTGGGGGGAGATCGTGGCATCGTGACATCATGGGGGACGTTTGTGGCATCGTTGGGAGACATTCATGGCACTGTTGGGGGGAGATCGCAGCATCGTGACATCATGGGGGACGTTCATGGCACTGTCAGGGGGAGATCGCAGCATTGTGACATCATTGGGGACGTTCATGGCATTGCTGGGGGGAGATTGCACCATCGTGACATCATTGGCAACAATCGTGGCATCGCTGGGGGACATTCGTGGCACTGTCAGGGGAAGCTCGCAGCGTCGTGACATCATTGGGGACATTTATGGCACTGTCGGGGACGCTCGCAGCATCATGACATCATTGGGGACATTTATGGCATCGTTGGGGGACATTCATGGCACTGTCGGGGAAGCTTGCAGCGTTGTGACATCATTTGGGACATTCGTGGCATCGTTGGGGGACGTTCATGGCACTGTCAGGGGAAGCTCGCAGCATCGTGACATCGTTGGGGATGTTCATGGCATCGTTGGGGGAAGCTCACAGCATCATGACATCATTGGGGACATTTATGGCACTGTTGGGGGGAGATCACAGCATCGTGACATCATTGGGGACATTCGTGGCATCACTGGGGGACACTCATGGCACTGCCGGGGAAGCTCACAGCATCATGACATCACTGGAGACATTTGTGGCATCGTTGGGGGAAGCTTGCAGCATCATGACATCATTGGGGACGTTTGTGGCATCATTGGGGAACATTCATGGCACTGTAGGGGGGAGATCGCAGCATCGTGACATCATTGGGGACGTTCGTGGCACACTCAGGGGAAGCTCGCAGCATCATGACATCATTGGGGAGGTTCATGGCATCATTGGGGGAAGCTCGCGGCATCATGACATCATTGGCGACAATCGTGGCATTGCTGGGGGACATTCGTGGCACTGTCGGGGAAGCTCGCAGCATCGTGACATCATTGGGGACGTTCATGGCACTGTCGGGGAAGCTCGCAGCATCATGACATCATTTGGGACGTTCATGGCATCGTTGGGGGACATTCATGGCACTGTCACGGGAAGCTCGCAGCATCGTGACATCATTGGGGACATTCGTGGCACCGTTGGGGGAAACTCGCAGCTTCGTGGCATCATTGGGGACGTTCATGACGTCGCTGAGGGAAGCTCGCAGCGGCGTGACATCATTGGGGACATTCGTGGCACTGTCGGGGGCGCTGGCAGCAGCGTGACGCTGTCGGGGGGTCGTGACGCTGTCGGGGGGTCGTGACACTGTCGGGGGGTCGTGACGCTGTTGGGGACAGCTCGTGGTGTCGGGGGGACCCGCAGCCCCGCGGTGGCGCAGTGGGAGGTGGCCCCTGGTGTCCCTGTCCCCACCGTGTCCCCTTCCCCACGGCATCCCCGTCCCCGCGGTGTCCCCACCCCTGTCCTCGTGACGTCCCCCTCGTCCCCACCGTGTCCCCGTCGTCCCCACCGTGTCCCCGTTGTCCCCACGGTGTCCCCATCCCCGTGGTGTCCCTGTCCCCATAGTGTGTCCGTACCCCTCCTTGTCCCCACACTGTCCCCATCCCTGTGGCGTCCCCAACCCTGCAGTGTCCTTGTCCCCGTGTTGTCCACATCCCCACGGTGTCACCACCCCCACAGTGTCCCTGTCCCCATGATGTCCCCATCCCCACAGTGTCCCCGTCCTCGTGGTGTCCCCATCCCCGTGGTGTCCCCGTCCTCGTGGTGTCCCCATCCCCGTGGTGTCCCCGTCCCTGTGGTGTCCCCGTCCCCGTGGTGTCCCTGTTCCCACGGTGTCACCGTCCCTGCAGTGTCCTTGTCCCCACGGTGTCCCCATCCCCCTGGTGTCCCTGTCCCCATGACGTCTCCATCCTCATCCCCATAGTGTCCCCATCCCCACAGTGTCCTTGTCCCCGTGGTGTCCCCATCCTTGTCCCCATCCCTGCAGTGTCCCCATCCCCACAGTGTCCCTGTCCCCACGGTGTCCCCATCCCCCTGGTGTCCCTGTTCCCACGGTGTCACCATCCCTGCAGTGTCCTTGTCCCCATGTTGTCCCCATCCCCACAGTGTCCCTGTCCCCGTGGTGTCCCCATCCTTGTCCCCATCCCCACGGTGTCCCCATCCATGCAGTGACCCTGTCCCTGTGGTGTCCTTGTCCCCATGATGTCCCCATCCCTGTGGTGTCCCCATCCTTGTCCCCGTGGTGTCCCCATCCCCACAGTGTCCCGGTCCCCGCGGTGTCCCCATCCTCGTCCCCATAGTGTCCCCATCCCCGTGGTGTCCCTGTCCCCGCAGTGTCCCTGTCCCTGTGGTGTCCCCATCCTTGTCGCCATCCCCTTTGGTGTCCCCATGGTGTCCCCATCCCCTTCGGTGTCCCCATGCACACGGTGTCCCCATCCCCTTTGGTGTCCCCATCCCCTTCAGTGTCCCCATCCCCATGGTGTCCCCATGGTGTCCCCATCCCCTTCGGTGTCCCCATCCCCATGGTGTCCCCATCCCTTTGGTGTCCCCATGGTGTCCCCATCCCCTTCAGTGTCCCCATCCCCACAGTGTCTCCATCCCCTTCGGTGTCCCCATCCCCACGGTGTCCCCATCCCTTTGGTGTCCCTGCGGTTCCCCATCCCCTTCAGTGTCCCCATCCCCGCGGTGTCCCCATGGTGTCCCCATCCCCACGGTGTCCCCATCCCCACGGTGTCCCCATCCCCTTTGGTGTCCCCATCCCCTTCAGTGTCCCCATCCCCACGGTGTCCCCATGGTGTCCCCATCCCCACGGTGTCCCCATCCCTTTGGTGTCCCTGCGCCCCCCATCCCCTTCAGTGTCCCCATCCCCATGGTGTCCCCATCCCTTCGGTGTCCCCACGGTGTCCCCATCACCTTCGGTGTCCCCATCCCTTTGGTGTCCCCACGGTGTCCCCATCCCCACAGTGTCCCCATCCCCACAGTGTCCCCATCCCCTTCGGTGTCCCCATCCCCACGGTGTCCCCATCCCCTTTGGTGTCCCCATCCCCTTCAGTGTCCCCATCCCCACGGTGTCCCCACGGTGTCCCCATCCCTTTGGTGTCCCTGCGCCCCCCATCCCCTTCAGTGTCCCCATCCCCATGGTGTCCCCATCCCTTCGGTGTCCCCATGGTGTCCCCATCCCCTTTGGTGTCCCCATCCCCTTTGGTGTCCCCATCCCCTTCGGTGTCCCCATCCCACGGTGTCCCCATCCCCACGGTGTCCCCATCCCACGGTGTCCCCACGGCGTCCCGCTCCCCGCGGCGTCCCCATCCTCGTCCCCGGCGGCAGCCGTCCCCGTGTCCCCGCAGGCCTGAAGCGGGGGCTGTGCCTGAAGATCAACCACTTCCCCGAGGACATGGAGTACGACCACGACAGCGCCGAGTACCTGCTCCGTGAGTCGCCCCGGCAACCGCCGCGCTATCGCCACGGCAACCGCCCCGCCATCACCCCCCCACCCTGGCATCACACCCCCCCGGCGACCACCCCCAGCGAGACATCCCGGCGTTATCCCGGCATCGCCACGGCAACCGCCGCGGTATTGCCGCGGCAACCGCCCCGGCATCGGCGATGCCTTTGACAACCGGCTTGGCATCGCCGTGACAACCATCCCAGTGATGCCCTGATGTTGCCACGACAACTACCCCGGCATCGTCCCGGTGATGCCCCGGTGACCGGCCTTGCGTTGCCCTGGCAACGTCCCGGTGATGCCCGGCGTTGCCGCGGTGATGCCCTGGTGACGGCCTCACGTCACCCCGGCAACCGCCCTGGTGATGCCCTGATGTTGCCATGGCAACGGCCCCGGCATCATCCCAGCGATGCCCCGGCATTGCCGCGGTGATGCCCCGGTGACCGGCCTTGCGTCGCCCTGGCAACCGCCCCAGTGATGCCCTGATGTTGCCATGGCAACAGCCCCGGCATCATCCCGGTGATGCCCCGGCGTTGCCACGGTGATGTCCCGGTGACCGGCCTCGCGTTGGCCTGGCAACGTCCCGGTGATGCCCGGCGTTGCCGCGGTGATGCCCCGGTGATGCCCTGATGTTGCCATGGCAACCGCCCCAGCATCGTCATGGTGATGCCCTGACGTTGCCATGGCAACCATCCCGGCATCCTCACGGTGATGCCCCGGCGTTGCCACGGTGATGCCTCATCGGGTCCCACCCTCAAAGATCTCTCCTCTGATTGGCCGATGCCTTTAAGGGCTCTGATTGGCTGGGGGCTGATGGATCCCAGGGTGCTCGTGGGCTCTGATTGGCTGCCAGCCTGGAGGGCTCCCATTGGCCGGGGCTGACAGATCCCATGCTAATCGTGAGCTCGGATTGGCCGTCTACCTTACAGGTTCCCATTGGCTGGGGCCGACAGTGGCCATGCCGTTCGTGCACTCTGATTGGCTGCCAACCCAGGGGCTCCCATTGGCCGGGGCTGACAGATCCCCTACCGTTTGTGGCCTCTGATTGGCTGTCATCCACCTAATAGACTCCCATTGGCTGGGGCTGACAGATCCCCCACCATTCGTGGCCTCTGATTGGCCACCAGCCCCAGGGCTCCCATTGGCCAGGGCTGACAGATCCCACACCCTTCGTGTGCTCTGATTGGCCGCCAGCCATGGGGCTCCCATTGGCCGGGGCTGACAGATCCCCCACCCTTTGTGGCCTCTGATTGGCTGCCCGCTCCGGGGCTCCCATTGGCCAGGGCTGACAGATCCCACACCCTTCGTGTGCTCTGATTGGCCGCCAGCCTTGGGGCTCCCATTGGCCGGGGCTGACAGATCCCCCACACTTCGTGGCCTCCGATTGGCCGCCAGCCCCGGGGCTCCCATTGGCCGGCTCTAACGAGGGGTTGGGGTCCCGCAGGGGTGGTCCGGGCTTCCAGCATCTTCCCGATCCTGAGCGCCGTCCTGTTGCTCCTGGGGGGGGTCTGCGTGGCCGCCAGCCGCCTGCGCCGTGCCCGAACCAGCCTCGTCCTCGGCGCCGGCATCCTCTTCGTCGCCGCCGGTTAGTGGGGAGGGGGGGGGTCCCCCACATCCCCCCCTCTCTTGGGGAGGGGTCCCTGCTCCCCCCGGCCAGGACCCCTTTTTCTGGGGGGTGGGGAAGGGTCCCCTACATCCCAGGGAGGGTCCCTTGGGGAGGGGGTGTCCCCCCTCGATCCCAGCGAGGAGCCACTGGGGGGAACTGGGGGGGGCCCGATCCCTGCTTGGAGGGGGGGGGGGGTTGTCCCTGATTCCAGGAGGGTCCCGGGATTGGGGGGGGGGGGGGTGTCCCCTGGATCACAGGAGGAGACATTGGGGGACATTGGGGACCCCGTGGGTCATCCCCTGCCCCTCGCCCCCTGCCTTCCCCCCCTTGTCTTCTGCCTGACCCACGTCCCTTGTCCTTCATCCCTTGCCCCTTCTCCCTCATCCTCTGTCCTTCATCTGTCATCTCCTGTCCTTCATCCCCTGTCCTTCATCCCGTTTCTTGTCCCTCATCCTTCGTCCTCTGTCCCTCGTCCTCTGTCCTTCATCCCATCTCTTGTCCCTCATCCCTTCTCCCTCATCCCCTGGTCCTCATCCCCTGTCCCTTGTCCCACATCCCCTGTCCCACATCCCCTGTCCTTCATCCCTTGCCCCTTCTCCCTCATCCTGTCCTTCATCCCTCATCCCGTCCTTCATCCCATTTCTTGTCCCTCATCCTTCGTCCCCTCTCCCTTGTCCTTCGTCCCCTGTCCTTCATCCCTTATCCCGTTCCTTGTCCCCTGCCTGTCCCACATCCCTTGTCCTTCATCCCTTGCCCCTTCTCCCTCGTCCTGTCCTTCATCCCGTCTCTTCTCCCTCATCCCTCATCCCCTGTCCTTCATCCCTTGCCCCTTCTCCCTCGTCCCGTCCTTCATCCCTCATCCCCTGTCCTTCATCCCGTTTCTTGTCCCTCATCCTTCATCCCTCATCCCCTGTCCTTCATCCCTTGCTCCTTCTCCCTCATCCCCTGTCCTTCATCCCATTTCTTGTCCCTCATCCCCTGTCCCTTGTCCTTCATCCCTTGCCCCTTCTACCTCATCCCATCCTTCATCCCCTGTCTCTTCTCCCTCACCCCTCATCCCCTGTCCTTCATCCTGTTTTTTGTCCCTCATCCCTCATCCCCTGTCCTTCATCCCTTGCCCCTTCTACCTCATCCCCTGTCCTTCATCCCTCATCCCCTGTCCTTCATCCCGTTTCTTGTCCCTCATCCCCTGACCCTCATCCTTCATCCCTTGCCCCTTCTCCCTCATCCTGTCCTTCATCCCATCTCTTCTCCCTCATCCCCTCCTTCATCCCTTGCCCATTCTCCCTCATCCTGTCCTTCATCCCATCTCTTCTCCCTCATCCCCTCCTTCATCCCTTGCCCATTCTCCCTCATCCTGTCCTTCATCCCATCTCTTCTCCCTTCTCCCTCACCCCATCCTTCATCTCACCTCTTCTCCCTTCTCCCTCATCCCGTCCTTCATCCCTTGCCCCTTCTCCCTCATCCCGTCCTTCATCCCATCTCTTCTCCCTCATCCCGTCCTTCATCCCATCTCTTCTCCCTCATCCCATCTCTTCTCCCTTCTCCCTCATCCCGTCCTTCATCCCATCTCTTCTCCCTCATCCCATCTCTTCTCCCTTCTCCCTCATCCCGTCCTTCATCCCATCTCTTCTCCCTCATCCCATCTCTTCTCCCTTCTCCCTCATCCCATCCTTCATCCCACCTCTTCTCCCTTCTCCCTCATCCCCTCCTTCATCCCTTGCCCCTTCTCCCTCATCCCGTCCTTCATCCCATCTCTTCTCCCTCATCCCATCCTTCATCCCACCTCTTCTCCCTTCTCCCTCATCCCGTCCTTCATCCCATCTTTTCTCCCTCGCCCCATCCTTCATCCCACCTCTTCTCCCTCATCCCCTCCTTCATCCCTTGCCCCTTCTCCCTCATCCTGTCCTTCATCCCATCTCTTCTCCCTCATCCCATCCTTCATCCCACCTCTTCTCCCTTCTCCCTCATCCCGTCCTTCATCCCATCTTTTCTCCCTCGCCCCATCCTTCATCCCACCTCTTCTCCCTCATCCCCTCCTTCATCCCTTGCCCCTTCTCCCTCATCCCCCATCCCCTGTGTCCCCCCCCCAACCTTGTCCCCCCCCCCAGGCCTCAGCAACATCATCGGGGTGATCGTCTACATCTCGGCCAACGCCGGGGACCCCGGCACGAAGCGGGACGAGGACAAGAAGAGCCATTACTCCTACGGCTGGTCCTTCTACTTCGGGGGGCTCTCCTTCATCCTGGCCGAAGCCATCGGCGTCCTGGCCGTCAACCTCTACATCGAACGCCACCGCAAAGCTCGGGGGGGTCCCGGCGGGGGTCCGGGACCCCCACCGCCTCCTCCACCCCCCCGCGTCCCCCCAGGTCCTCGACCTCGACCTCGCCGACGCTCCCGATCCAGTTCTCGGTCCAGCGAACCGGGGCGCTCGCGGGATGCTTCGCCTCCCCCCCCGCCGCCCCTTCCCCCACCCGGGAAATCGGGGGGGGTCGGGGGGGGACCCCCCCCAGCTGATATCTCGATGTACACCCTATCCCGGGAGGGACCCCCCGGGCCGCCACCTCCCGGTACCCCGGGACCCCCGTTTTTGCAGTTGCATAACGCTTTTGGGAAGGACCCCCCCGGGGGACCCCCCGACAGCGCCTCGGGGACCAGCACCCTCAACCGCAAGACCACCCCCGTCTAGGGGCACCCCGGAACCCGCAGACCCCCTGGGACCCCCCTGGGGACCAGCACCCCCATCCGCAAGACCCCCCCCCATCTAGGGGCACCCCAGGGACCCCCCAGGAACACGCCGGGACTCCCCTGAGACCCCCCTGGGGACCAGCACCCCCAACCGCAAGACCACCCCAACTAGGGGCACCCGGGAACCCCCCCGGGACTCCTCTGGGACCCCCCTGGGGAACAGCACCCCCAACCGCAAGACCCTCCCCCGTCTAGGGGCACCCTGGGACCCCCCTGGGGACCAGCACCCTCAACCACAAGACCCCCCCCTGTCTAGGGGCACCCCGGGACCCCCCGGGACCCCCTGGGACCCCCCTGGGGACCAGCACCCTCAACCACAAGACCCCCCCCCCATCTAGGGGCACCCCAGGACCCCCCTGGACCCCCTGGGACCCCCCTGGGGACCAGCACCCTCAACCACAAGACCCCCGCCCCCGTCTAGGGGCACCCCAGGGACCCCCCAGATCCCCTGGGGACCAGCACCCCCATCTGCAAGACCACCCCATCTAGGGGCACCCCAGAACCCCCCTGGGACTTCCCTGGGACCCCCCTGGACCCCCTGGGACCCCCCTGGGGACCAGCACCCCCAACCGCAAGACCCCCACCCCGTCTAGGGGCACCCCAGGGCCCCCCCAGAAACCCCCCGGGACTCCCCTGGCACCTTCTGGGACCCCCCTGGGGACCAGCACCCTCAACCACAAGACAACCCCCCCCCCCCCGTCTAGGGGCACCCCAGACCCCCTGGGACCCCCCTGGGGACCAGCACCCTCAACCACAAGACAACCCCCCCCCCCCCCGTCTAGGGGCACCCCAGACCCCCTGGGACCCCCCTGGGGACCAGCACCCTCAACCACAAGACACCCCCCCCCAAATCTAGGGGCACCCCCCTGGGGACCAGCACCCTCAACCGCAAGACCATCCCCATCTAGGGGCACCCCTGGCCCCCCCAGGAAGCCCTGGACCCCCCCCAATCCCCAGCGACCTCCTGGACCCCCAGGCACCCCTGGGACCCCCCCTTGGGGACCAGCACCCCCAGCCGCAAGACCCCCCCCCCAATCCAGGGGCACCTCCAGGGATCCCTCAGGACCCACAGGGACCCCCCCCAGACCCCCAGGGACCCCCCCCACTGGGGACCAGCACCCTCAACCGCAAGACCACCCCCATCTAGGGGCACCCTGGACCCCCCCAGACCCCCCCAGGGACCACCCCCCCTCCTTGGGACCGACAGCAAGAGGACCCCCCGCCCCCCCTTCCCCTTGCTGCCCCAGCTCCTGCACTCTTCAGCCTCCTCTTCCTCTTCCTCATCCTCACCTTCCTCCCGACCTCCTCCTCCCTTCCTCATCCTCCCCTCCCCTTCCTCCTGCCCTCTTCATCTTCCTTCTCCTCCCCACCTTCATCCTGCCTTCCTCATCCTCTTGCTCTCCTCTTCATCCTCTTCCTCCCCTCCTCATCTTCTTCCTGCCCTCTTCTTCCTCCTTCTCCTCCTCACCTTCATCCTGCCTTCCTCATCCTCTTGCTCTCCTCTTCATCCTCTTCCTCCCCTCCTCATCTTCTTCCTGCCCTCTTCTTCCTCCTTCTCCTCCTCACCTTCATCCTGCCTTCCTCATCCTCTTGCTCTCCTCTTCATCCTCTTCCTCCCCTCCTCATCTTCTTCCTGCCCTCTTCTTCCTCCTTCTCCTCCCCACCTTCATCCTGCCTTCCTCATCCTCTTGCTCTCCTCTTCATCCTCTTCCTCCCCTCCTCATCTTCTTCCTGCCCTCTTCTTCCTCCTCCTGCCCTCTTCCTCCTCCCTTTCTTCCAGCCTTCTTCACCATCCTCCTCCTCCTCCCCTCCTCATCTTCCCCTTCCTCCCGACCCCCACCTCTCCTCATCCTCCCCTCCCCTTCCTCCTGCCCTCTTCATCTTCCTTCTCCTCCCCACCTTCATCCTGCCTTCCTCATCCTCTTGCTCTCCTCTTCATCCTCTTCCTCCCCTCCTCATCTTCTTCCTGCCCTCTTCTTCCTCCTTCTCCTCCTCACCTTCATCCTGCCTTCCTCATCCTCTTGCTCTCCTCTTCATCCTCTTCCTCCCCTCCTCATCTTCTTCCTGCCCTCTTCTTCCTCCTTCTCCTCCCCACCTTCATCCTGCCTTCCTCATCCTCTTGCTCTCCTCTTCATCCTCTTCCTCCCCTCCTCATCTTCTTCCTGCCCTCTTCTTCCTCCTTCTCCTCCCCACCTTCATCCTGCCTTCCTCATCCTCTTGCTCTCCTCTTCATCCTCTTCCTCCCCTCCTCATCTTCTTCCTGCCCTCTTCTTCCTCCTCCTGCCCTCTTCCTCCTCCTTTTCTTCCTGCCTTCTTCACCATCCTCCTCCTCCTCCCCTCCTCATCCTCCCCTTCCTCCCGACCCCCACCTCTCCTCATCCTCATCATCCACTCCCCTTCCTCCTGCCCTCTTCATCTTCCTCCTCCTCCCCTTCCTCCTGCCTTCCTCATCCTCTTGCTCTCCTCCTCATCTTCCTCCTCCTGCCCTCTTCCTCCCCACCTTCTTCCTTCTCCTCCCCTCCTCATCCTCATCTCCCTCCTGCCCTCTTCCTCACCTTCCTCCTCCTCCTCCCCGGTCCTCCCGCAGGCGGGCAGGGCTGTGCCCCCCCTCATTTGCCAGGGGAGGGGGATTTGGGGGGCACCGGGGTCCCTATTGGTGATGGGGGGATTTGGGGGTGTCCCCCCCCCCGATCCACCAAGGGCTAAACTCTGTGCCAGCTCCCAGCCCCTCCCATGGGGGACCCCCGAAACCGCCGTCTCTTGGGGGGGAGTCCCCTGAAACTGCCGTCTCTTGGCAGGGGGGGTCCTTGAAACCGCCATTTCTCTTCAGGGGCACCCCAATCCTGGAATCTCTTGGGGGGGTCCCCAAAACTGCTTCTCTTTAGGGGGGGTGTCCCCTGAAACCGCCATCTTTTGGGGGGGAGTCCCCTGAAACCGCCGTCTCTTGGCGGGGGGGGGGGTCCTTGAAACCGCCATTTCTCTTCAGGGGCACCCCAATCCTGCCATCTCTTGGGGGGGGTCCCCAAAACTGCTTCTCTTTAGGGGGGGTGTCCCCTGAAACTGCTGTCTCTTGGGGGGGGAGTCCCCTGAAACCGCCGTCTCTTGGCGGGGGGGGGGTCCTTGAAACCGCCATTTCTCTTCAGGGGCACCCCAATCCTGCCATCTCTTGGGGGGGGTCCCCAAAACTGCTTCTCTTTAGGGGGGGGGTGTCCCCTGAAACTGCTGTCTCTTGGGGTGGAGTCCCCTGAAACCGCCGTCTCTTGGCGGGGGGGTTCCTTGAAACCGCCATTTCTCTTCAGGGGCACCCCAATCCTGCCATCTCTTGGGGGGGGTCCCCAAAACTGCTTCTCTTTAGGGGGGGGGTGTCCCCTGAAACTGCTGTCTCTTGGGGTGGAGTCCCCTGAAACCGCCGTCTCTTGGCGGGGGGGTTCCTTGAAACCGCCATTTCTCTTCAGGGGCACCCCAATCCTGGAATCTCTTGGGGGGGGTCCCCAAAACTGCTTCTCTTTAGGGGGGGGTGTCCCCTGAAACTGCTGTCTCTTGGGGGGGGCCCCAAACCTGCCATTTCTTGGGGGGGTGGGGGGAGGCTGAAACTTCCATTTCTTGGGGGGTCCTTGAAACCACCATCTCTTGGAGGGGGGGGTGCCCAAAACCTCTGTCTCTTGGAGGACCCCCTCTGAAACCGCCGTCACTTTTGACCCCCCCCACTCCTTTTTTTGGGGGGGGTCCCCAGGGACACCCCCCTGGACAGCCCTGGGGGGGGTCCCTGTGCCTTAGGGGGGGCCGGGGGGAGGGGGGGTCAGTGGGACCCCCCCTGGACACACACCCCCCCCCGATCCCTGAGCAATATGGACCAGTATTGCCCAGTCCCTGGGCAGTATCAAACCAGTATCTCCCAGTTCCCTGGCCAATATGGGACCAGTAATGCCCAGTTTCCTTGGCAGTCTTGGACCAGTAACGCCCAGCCCTGTGGGTTCTGTCAGACCAGTACAGCCCAGTTCACTGGCCAGTATTGGACCAGTATGGCCCAGTTGGCTTGACAGTATTGGACCAGTACGGCCCAGTTCCCTGTGCAGTATCAGACCAGTACAGTCCCATCTCCAGGCAGTGCCGTGCCTACAGCTCCCAGTTCACCCAGTCCTCCCAGTGCTCTGGGCCAGCTGCAGAGCTGGGCTCTCCCATACAGGCTCAGCCCAGTCCCTCCCAGTGTCACCCCCCAAGTTGCTCCCAGTGCCCCCCTACTCATTCCCAGTGCCCCCCCAGTCACTCCCAGTCTCCCCCCATTGGCCCCAGTTTCCCCCACCACCACCTCCATCGCTCCCAGTGCCCCCTCCGGTCCCTCCCAGTGCCCCCCTAATTGCTCCCAGTGCCCCCCCAATCGCTCCCAGTCTCCCCCAATTGGTCCCAGTTTCCCCCACCACCACCTCCATCGCTCCCAGTGCCCCCTCCAGTCCCTCCCAGTGCCCCCCCAGTCGCTCCTAGTGCCCCCCCAGTTGCTCCCAGTTTCCCCCAGTTGCTCCCAGTTCCCCCACCACCACCTCCATCCCTCCCAGTGCCCCCCTAATCGCTCCCAGTGCCCCCCCAGTCCCTCCCAGTGCCCCCCTAATCGCTCCCAGTGCCCCCCAGTTGGTCCCAGTTCCCCACCCCATCACTCCCAGCGCCCCCCCCCCCGCCCGGCCCAATTAACAAATGACGGTTAATTGGGGGGAAGGGGGGGAGGGGCCGGGATCGTTGGGAGCTCCTCCCCCCCCCGCGAGAACGCGCAGCGCCGGGTGCCCCCAGGCCCCGCCCCCATGTATAGCCCCGCCCCTTGTACAGCCCCGCCCCGCGCCGGCCCCGCCCCCTTTCCCCTCCTCCGGCCCCGCCCCCTCTGTACAGCGCCGGGCGCCGCCCCCCGGGGGCTCGGCCCCGCCCCCCTCCCCCCTGCATGGATTTTTACGGAAATTTCGCTCTTTAAAATAAAATTGAATCTCTGGAAATGGCGCGGGGGGGGAGGGGGAAACACGGGGGGGCGTGGCTGGGTGCCATGGTAACGGGGGGCGGGGTCGCTGGATTGTTGCCATGGCAACCCCGAGGGACTCCACGGTGACCGGGGGGCGGGGTCCATCCCTATCTCATTAATATTAACGAGGCTTGTTAAGATTCATGAGGCCCGTAGCCCATAGCAACGGGGCGAGGCCCACCCTTGCAGGCCATCCCGCTCTCGCATTGGCTGCCAGGCCTGTCAGTCAAGGAGAGGGGCGGGGCTAGGCGCCTCTCACTCCTTATTGGCTCTGCCCCGCCCTCAAGAAGGCGGCTCTGATCGTTGATTGGTCAGCGTAGCTCCCTCTCACCCAATCCGGAGCGGTCCGGCCTCTCGCTGGCTGGCGCGCGCCGCCAATCATCGCGCGGCGCCGGGCTACGTCCTAACGTCCGCTCCGATTGGCCTTTTGGCCTGTCCCTCAGGGACGAGGCCGTTTATTGGCTGTGGCGGCGGGAGAGGGGCGGGCCCGGGCGGGGCGGGCACCGCCGCGGCGGAGGGCGGAGGAGACGAGAGGAGCGGACGGAGCAGCCCCGGCCCGGTGCGAACGGCCGCTCCGGCCGCCATGGAGGACGGAGTCTATGGTAGGCCCTGACTGGGCGGGGGGGGGCGGGGGGGAGGCAGGAGAGGGGCCATTTGCCCCCCGGGGGGGGCTACGGTGGCCGCGTGGGGCCAATTCCGAGCGGGGGGGGCGGGGGGGGCGGTCACGTGACGGGCCCGCAGCAGTCCCCCCCGGGGGAGTGGTCACGTGACAAGGCCTCACCACTTACCCCCCACCCCGGGGTGGGGGGCGCAGTAGGTGAAACCATTCAATGGAAGGGGGGGGGTGGGGGTGTGGATGTGACTTCCCAGACCACGCCCCCCTTTGGGGCCAGACCACGCCCCCTTTTGGGCCAGACCACGCCCTCTTTTGGTCAATCCACGGCCCCCCTTTGGGCCAGGCCACGCCCTCTTTTGGTCAATCCACGCCCCCTTTGGGCCAGGCCACGCCCTCTTTTGGTCAATCCACGCCCCCCCTTTCGGCCACACCACGCCCCCGTTTATCAGTGCGGGCCTGCGCGTGGGCGGGGTTGAAGGTGGAGAGGGGGCGTGGCTATGTCTACGGGGCGTGGCTTAGGCGAAGGGGGCGGGGTCAGGACCTAGGGCTCATGACTGTGGGGCAAGAGGGGGCTGTGTTCTGGGGCAGGGGGCGGGGTCTGCGGGAAGGGGGCGGGGCCAGGGGCGGGGGGCGGGGCCGTGACCCCCCCCCAGCTCCCCATGTGTGTGTCCCCCCCCCCAGTGCCCCCCGACCTGACGGCGGAGGAGCGGCTGGAGCTGGAGAGCATCCGGCGGCGCAAGCAGGAGCTGCTGGGGGAGATCCAGCGCCTGCGGGAGGAGCTGAGCGAGGCCATGAGCGAGGTCGAGGGGCTGGAGGCCAACGAGGGCAGGTACCCCCCAAATACACCCCCCCGGGCACCCCCAAATCCTGCCCTGGCACCCAAAATAGCCCCCTGAGGCTCTCCAGTACCTCCCAGCACCCCAAAATAGCCCCCTGAAGCTCCCAAATAGCCCCCTGAGGCTCTCCAGTACCTCCCAGCACCCTAAAATAGCCCCCTGAAGCTCCCAAATAGCCCCCGAGGCTCTCAGATACCCCCCAGCACCCCAAAATAGCCCCCTGAGGCTCTCCAGTACCTCCCAGCACCCTAAAATAGCCCCCTGAAGCTCCCAAATAGCCCCCG
Organism: Haliaeetus albicilla; assembly: GCF_947461875.1. Lineage (NCBI taxonomy): Eukaryota > Metazoa > Chordata > Aves > Accipitriformes > Accipitridae > Haliaeetus > Haliaeetus albicilla. The sequence continues at coordinate 25,711 of NW_027212441.1, read as the reverse complement.
AGGCTCTCAGATACCCCCCAGCACCCCAAAATAGCCCCCTGAGGCTCTCCAGTACCTCCCAGCACCCTAAAATAGCCCCCTGAAGCTCCCAAATAGCCCCCGAGGCTCTCAGATACCCCCCAGCACCCCAAAATAGCCCCCTGAGGCTCTCCAGTACCTCCCAGCACCCCAAAATAGCCCCCTGAAGCTCCCAAATAGCCCCCTGAGGCTCTCCAGTACCTCCCAGCACCCCAAAATAGCCCCCTGAAGCTCCCAAATAGCCCCCTGAGGCTCTCCAGTATCTCCCAGCACCCCAAAATAGCCCCCAGAGGCTCTCAGATACCTCCCAGCACCCCAAAATAGCCTCCTGAAGCTCCCAAATAGCCCCCTGAGGCTCTCAGATACCCCCCAGCACCCCAAAATAGCCCCCGAGGCTCTCCAGTACCTCCCAGCACCCCAAAATAGCCCCCTGAGGCTCTCAGATAGCCCCCTGAGGCTCTCCAGTACCTCCCAGCACCCCAAAATAGCCCCTTGTGGCTCTCCAGTATCTCCCAGCACCCCAAAATAGCCCCCTGAAGCTCCCAAATAGCCTCCTGAGGCTCTCAGATACCCCCCCAGCACCCCAAAATAGCCTCCTGAAGCTCCCAAATAGCCCCCAGAGGCTCTCAGATACCTCCCAGCACCCCAAAATAGCCCCCTGAAGCTCCCAAATAGCCCCCTGAGGCTCTCCAGTACCTCCCAGCACCCCAAAATAGCCCCCTGAGGCTCTACAGTACCTCCCAGCACCCCAAAATAGCCCCTTGTGGCTCTCCAGTATCTCCCAGCACCCCAAAATAGCCCCCTGAAGCTCCCAAATAGCCCCCGAGGCTCTCAGATACCCCCCAGCACCCCAAAATAGCCCCCGAGGCTCTCAGATACCCCCCAGCACCCCAAAATAGCCCCCGAGGCTCTCCAGTACCTCCCAGCACCCCAAAATAGCCCCCTGAGGCTCTCAGATAGCCCCCTGAGGCTCTCAGTACCTCCCAGCACCCCAAAATAGCCCCTTGTGGCTCTCCAGTATCTCCCAGCACCCCAAAATAGCCCCCTGAAGCTCCCAAATAGCCTCCTGAGGCTCTCAGATACTCCCCCAGCACCCCAAAATAGCCCCCTGAGGCTCTCAAATACTCCCCCAGCACCCCAAAATAGCCCCCTGAGGGTCCTAAATTCCACCCAGGCACTCCAAAGTAGCCCCCTGAGGGTCCCAAATACCCCCCAGCACCCCAAATAAGCCCCCCTGAGGCTCTCCAATACCCCCCAGCACCCCAAATAAGCCCCCCTGAGGCTCTCCAATACCCCCCAGCACCCCAAAATAGCCCCCTGAGGCTCTCCAATACCCCCCAGCACCCCAAAATAGCCCCCTGAGGCTCTCAAATACTCCCCCTGTGCCCCAAAATAGCCCCCTGAGGCTCCCAAATACCCCCAGGCACTCCAAAATAGCCCCCTGAGGCTCTCCAGTACCCCCCAGCACCCCAAAATAGCCCCCTGAGAGTCCCAAATTCCACCCAGGCACCCCAAAATAGCCCCTTGAGGCTCTCAGATACCCCCTGGCACCCCAAAATAGCCCCCTGAGGCTCTCAAATACTCCCCCTGCGCCCCAAAGTAGCCCCCTGAGGCTCCCAAATAGCCACTCCAGGACCCCCAAAACCTGCCTGAGCCCCGAGAACCCCCCATCCAGAGTCCCCAAATACCCCCCTGAGACCCCAGAGCCCCCCCCAGGGCCCTGAAATATCCCTCTGAGGCTCCCAAATATTCCTCCAGGAACCCAAATACCGTCTTGAAACTCCAGCCCCCCCCCGGGTTCTTAAATACCCTTCCAGAACCCACAAATACCCCCCCAATGCCCCCAGATACCTCTCTAGGACCCCCAAATAGCCCCCCTGGTACCCCCAAATAGCCCTCTAAGACCCCAGAAACCCTCCCAGGGCCTCTAAATACCCCCTGGCACCCCTAAATACCCCTCCAGGACCCCCAAGTAGCCCCCTGATGCCCACAAGTACGCTGCTGGACCACCACATAACCCCCCTGAAATCACAGAACCCCCCCCCAGCCCCCCCAGGCCCTCAACTATCACCCTGGACCCTCAAATACCCCCTCTGAGACCCCAGACACCCCCTCCATGGCCTGTAAATACCCTCTTGGACCCTCAACTAGTCCCCTGAGACCTCAGGAACCTGGCCAGGGCCCCCAAATACCGCCCTGGGACCCTCAAATATCCCCCTGGAACCTCCGATAACCCCCAAAACCCCAGAACCACCCCCAGACCCGCACATAACCCTTCTGATATCCCAGAAACTCCTTCAGGACCCCCAAATACCCCCCAATACCTCCCCCAAGACCCCAGAAACCCCACAAGGATCCTCAAATACCCCCCCAAGACCCCAGAACATCCCCGCAGCCCCTCAAATTCCTCCCCTGAGACCCCAGAAACCCCTCCAGGGCCCCAAATCCCCCCGAAATACCTGCTCTGGGGTCCCCTATACACAGAGACCCCCTTCACCCACCAAGACGTACCCCCCCCAGGCATGGAACCCCCCCCAAAACCTTGCCCTGAGACCCCAGTATACCCCCCCTACGGTGCATGGGGTGGGCCCAAACACCCTGAGGACCCCCCCAAAATCCACCCTAAGGCCCCTAAATACCCCCCAACACCACCAAAGTACCCCCCCACCAGGAGCTTTGGGTCTTCTAAGTCTCTCTTAGGACCCCCAAAACCCTCCCCCCACAACAACCCTCTGCCTCTGGGGTCCCCCCCCAAAGTTTGAGGACCCTCCCCTGGTTTAACCCCCCCCTTCCCAACTTCAGCAAAACCCTCCAGAGGAACCGAAAAATGGGGATGGGCCGCAAGAAATTCAACATGGACCCCAAAAAGGTGAGGGGCTCCCCGTTTTTCACCCCCCCGCCGCCACCTGGGGGTGGGCGTGGGGGGGGGGGGTGGGCTTCGTGGATGTGGGGGTCCCTGATGGATTTTTGGGGCTCAGGGGATCCAGTTCCTGGTGGAAAACGAGCTGCTGCGGCACACGGCCGAAGATATCGCCCGGTTCCTCTACAAGGGCGAGGGGCTCAACAAGACGGCCATCGGCGACTACCTGGGCGAGAGGTGGGGGCTTCCAAAAAGGGGGAGGGGCTTCCAAAAAGGGGAGGGGCTTCCCCAAAGGGGGAGGGGCTTCATGAAAGTGGGAGGGGCTTCCAAAGGTTGGGGGGCTTCCCAAAGGGCCACCCCCCCCATACCCAGGAGATAGGACCAGCCCCTTGGGTTAAGCCTAGGGAGGGTCTGGGTGGGTGGGGCTTGAAGGGGTGGGGTCTGTGGGTGGGTGGGGTCTGGTGGTGATTGACAGATTGTTGTTTCGTGCCCCCCCCAAGGGAGGAGTTCAATATTGGGGTGCTGCACGCCTTCGTGGACCTCCATGAGTTTACGGACCTCAACCTGGTGCAGGCGTTGAGGTGAGGATTGGGGGGGGGGGATTTGGGGGTCCTGGGGGGGGTCACTTGTGGGGCTGGGGGGGCTTCTGGGAGGGAATTTGGGGGTCTTTTGAGGGGTGGGGAGCCCTTCGGGGGCTATTTGGGGGCCCTGGGACGAGGGGGGGCTGTTTGCAAGGTTAGGGAGCCATTTGGGGGGGGCTTGGGTGGTCTTTGGGGGGCCAACTTGGGGTCCTGGAAGAGATTTCAGGGGCCTGTTGGGGGCCGTTTGGGGGCCCTGGGGGGGCTGGTTGGGAAGCTGGGGGGACTGGGAGAGCCTTTGGGAGCCAACCTGAGGCCCTGGGAAGGAATTTGGGGGGGTCTTTTGGGGGGTTGGGGGCTGTTTTGAGGCCCTGGGGGCCTATTTGAGGGCCAGGGTGGTCTTTGGGGGCCATCCTGGGGGGTCCTGGGGGGGTATTTAGGGATGGAAAGAGGGTTAAGGACATTGAGGGGGAGACTGGGGGTCTGGGGGATCCTGTGAAGATTTTGGGGGGGTCGCATGGAGGATTATGGGGGATTTTGGGGGTCCCAGGGAGGATTTTGAGGGTCCCAGGGAGGATCTGAGGGATCTGCCGGAGGATTTGGTAGCCCTGGGGAGGATTTTGGGGGTCCCAGGGAAGATTTTGGGGATCCCAGGGAAGATTTTGAGGGTCCCAGGGAGGATTTGGCAGCCCCGGGGAAGATTTTGGGGGTCCCGGGGAGGATTTTGGGGATCCCTGGGAGGATTTGGCAGCCCTGGGGAGGATTTTGGGGGTCCCAGGGAAGATTTTGGGGATCCCAGGAAGGATTTGGCAGCCGTGGGGAGGATTTTGGGGGTCCCAGGGAGGATTTGGCAGCCGTGGGGAGGATTTTGGGGGTCCCAGGGAGGATTTGAGCGATCTGCTGGAGGATTTGGCAGCCGTGGGGAGGATTTTGGGGGTCCCAGGGAAGATTTTGAGGGTCCCAGGGAGGATTTGGCAGCCGTGGGGAAGATTTTGGGGGTCCCAGGGAAGATTTTGGGGATCCTGGGGAGGATTTGGCAGCCGTGGGGAGGATTTTGGGGGTCCCAGGGAAGATTTTGAGGGTCCCAGGGAGGATTTGGCAGCCGTGGGGAAGATTTTGGGGGTCCCAGGGAAGATTTTGGGGATCCTGGGGAGGATTTGGCAGCCGTGGGGAGGATTTTGGGGGTCCCAGGGAGGATTTGGCAGCCGTGGGGAGGATTTTGGGGGTCCCAGGGAGGATTTGAGGGATCTGCTGGAGGATTTTGGGGGTCCCGGGGAAGATTTTGGGGGTCCCAGGGAAGATTTTGGGGATCCTGGGGAGGATTTGGCAGCCGTGGGGAGGATTTTGGGGGTCCCAGGGAGGATTTGGCAGCCGTGGGGAGGATTTTGGGGGTCCCAGGGAGGATTTGAGGGATCTGCTGGAGGATTTTGGGGGTCCCGGGGAAGATTTTGGGGGTCCCAGGGAAGATTTTGGGGATCCTGGGGAGGATTTGGCAGCCGTGGGGAGGATTTTGGGGGTCCCAGGGAGGATTTGGCAGCCGTGGGGAGGATTTTGGGGGTCCCAGGGAGGATTTGAGGGATCTGCTGGAGGATTTTGGGGGTCCCGGGGAAGATTTTGGGGGTCCCAGGGAAGATTTTGGGGATCCTGGGGAGGATTTGGCAGCCCTGGGGAGGATTTTGGGGGTCCCAGGGAGGATTTGGCAGCCGTGGGGAGGATTTTGGGGGTCCCAGGGAGGATTTGAGGGATCTGCTGGAGGATTTTGGGGGTCCTGGGGAGGATTTTGGGGGTCCCGGGGAAGATTTTGGGGGTCCCGGGGAAGATTTGGCAGCCGTGGGGAGGATTTTGGGGGTCCCAGGGAGGATTTGGCAGCCGTGGGGAGGATTTTGGAGGTCGCTGAGGGTGTCGAGGGCCCCATGGAGGATTCGGGGGACGCCTGGGGGGGTGTTTGGGGTGCAGTGGAGGATTTGGGGTGTCCCTCTGTGTCCCCCCCCCGGCTCCAGGCAGTTCCTGTGGAGTTTTCGGCTGCCGGGGGAGGCGCAGAAGATCGACCGGATGATGGAAGCCTTCGCCCAGCGCTACTGTCTCTGCAACCCCGGGGTCTTCCAGTGCACGGGTAGGGGGCCGCGGGGGGGGGTCCCGTGGGAGCTCCGCCCCTAGCTCCACCCCCCTGGCCACACCCTGCCACACCCCCCCCCCGGTGTCTCTGAGGGGGCTGGGTCCCTTGTGCCCCCCCCCTTCCCCAACCCCTTCCACATACTGGGGTGCTGCCTGGGGTGACCTGGATATTGGGGTCCCCTGTGTGCCCCCCCCCCCGGTCACCTGCGTGTTGGGGTCCCCCCGTTCCCTTGTTCCTGTTGGGATACCCTGCACCCCACTGTCGCGGTCACCCCCTGCCCCCCCCCAAGGCTTTTGGGGTCCCCTGCACCCCCCCCAAGTCCCTCTGTGACCCCCCCCCAGCTGTGGGGACCCCCATTTCCCTATGCTGCACTGTTGGGGTCCCCTTGTGCCTCCCCAGGATGTTGGGGTCCCCCCCACCCCATCCCCTTGTTTGCCCCCAGGTTGCTGGGGTCCCCTGTGCCCCCCCCAAGTCTGCTGTCTGTTGGGGTGCCCCCCCCAGAGTCCCCCCCATCCCTTCAGCCCCCCCTTTAGATGCTGGGGTCCCCCCGTGCCCCCCCACCCCAAAGCCACCAGGATGCTGGGGTCCCCTCGGTGCTCTCCCTGTCTTTTGGGGTGTCCCCCCCCGGCTTATGGGGGTCCCCCCATGCCCCCCCAAGTCTGCTGTCTGTTGGGGTGCCCCCCCAGCTGTCAGAGTCCCCCCCTTTAGATGCTGGGGTCCCTCCATGCCCCCTCACCCCAAAGCCACCAGGATGCTGGGGTCCCCTCGGTGCTCTCCCTATATTTTGGGGTGCCCCCCCGGGTTATGGGGGTCCCCCCGTGCCCCCCCAAGTCTGCTGTCTGTTGGGGTGCCCCCCCCCAGAGTCCCCCCCATCCCTTCATCCCCCCCTTTAGATGCTGGGGTCCCCCCGTGCCCCCCCACCCCAAAGCCACCAGGATGCTGGGGTCCCCTCGGTGCTCTCCCTGTCTTTTGGGGTGTCCCCCCCCCCGGGTTATGGGGGTCCCCCCATGCCCCCCCAAGTCTGCTGTCTGTTGGGGTGCCCCCCCCAGAGTCCCCCCCATCCCTTCATCCCCCCCTTTAGATGCTGGGGTCCCCCCGTGCCCCCCCACCCCAAAGCCACCAGGATGCTGGGGTCCCCTCGGTGCTCTCCCTGTCTTTTGGGGTGTCCCCCCCCGGGTTATGGGGGTCCCCCCATGCCCCCCCAAGTCTGCTGTCTGTTGGGGTGCCCCCCCCCAGAGTCCCCCCCATCCCTTCATCCCCCCCTTTAGATGCTGGGGTCCCCCCGTGCCCCCCCACCCCAAAGCCACCAGGATGCTGGGGTCCCCTCGGTGCTCTCCCTATATTTTGGGGTGCCCCCCCGGGTTATGGGGGTCCCCCCGTGCCCCCCCAAGTCTGCTGTCTGTTGGGGTGCCCCCCCCAGAGTCCCCCCCATCCCTTCATCCCCCCCTTTAGATACTGGGGTCCCCCCGTGCCCCCCCACCCCAAAGCCACCAGGATGCTGGGGTCCCCTCGGTGCTCTCCCTGTCTTTTGGGGTGTCCCCCCCCCGGGTTGTGGGGGTCCCCCCCGTGACCCCCCCTGCCCCCAGACACCTGCTACGTCCTCTCCTTCGCCGTCATCATGCTCAACACCAGCCTGCACAACCCCAACGTGCGGGACAAGCCCTCGGCCGAGCGCTTCGTCGCCATGAACCGCGGCATCAACGACGGCGGGGACCTGCCCGAGGAGCTGCTGCGGGTAGGGCGGGGCCCCTGGGGGGGTGGGGCCTGAAGGGGCGGGGCCGGGAGGGCGGGGTTTGGGGGAGGAGGTGGGGGGCTTGGGGGTGAAGATGTGGGGGGCATTGGTGATGGCAGGGAGCTGCTGGGGGAGCTGTGGGGGGCGTGGCCTGGGTGGGGGCGTGGCCTGAGTGCCAGGGGGTGGGGCTTGGGGTGAAGGCATGGGGGCATTGGTGATGGCAGAGAGCTGCTGGGGGAGTTGTGGGGGGCGTGGTCTAGGGAGGGCGTGGTCTAGGGAGGGCATGGTCTAGGGAGGGCGTGGCCTGCGGGCCCGGGGGCGGGGCTTGGGGTGAAGGTGTGGGGGCATTGGTGATGGCAGAGAGCTGCTGGGGGAGTTGTGGGGGGCGTGGCCTGAGGGCACGGGGGCGGGGCTTGGGGGTGAAGGCGTGGGGGCATTGGTGATGGTAGAGAGCTGCTGGGGGTGTGGCCTGGATGGGGGCGTGGTCTAGAGAAGGGGGCGTGTCCCCAGGTGGGCTTTTTGTGGCTCTGTGGGTGGAGCTGTAGGGGAGGTGGGTGGGGCCACGGGGTGTGGGCGGGGCTTGTGCCGGTGGGAGCTTGGGGGCTTGTGGCTCGGTGGGTGGGGCTAGAGAGCATGGGCGGGGCTTGTGCTGCTGTGGGCGGGGGGTGAGTGCCTGTGGGCGGAGCGTGTGGCTCGGTGGGTGGGGCCGGTTGCCGTGGGCGGGGCTTATGGCTCTGTGGGCGGGGCCAGGGGGCTCGTGTACAGACCTGGAGCCCTGGGCTGGGGGGAGGGGGGGTGTCCCCATGGGCGGGGTGGGTGTGGCCGGGGGGCGTGGCCCGTGCCTGACCCCGCCCACCCCCCGCCCCAGAACCTGTACGAGAGCATCCGCAGCGAGCCCTTCAAGATCCCCGAGGACGACGGCAACGACCTGACCCACACCTTCTTCAACCCCGACCGCGAGGGCTGGCTGCTCAAGCTGGGTGAGCCACGCCCGCCTCCGTGGCCACGCCCACCCTGGCCACACCCCACCCCTCTGGCCCCGCCCCCTACCCCCCCAAAAACCACCTGGGTCCTCTCTGTTCTCTCTCTCTGTCCCCCTCTGCGGCTGCCCTGGGGTCCTGCTGCTCTTTATTGCTGTCTCCCCCCCTTCCCCGGCCAGACTGGGAAAGGACCAGTCCCTCCCAGTTCCCCCCCAGTCCCTCCCAGTTCCCCCCCAGTCCCGCTCAGTCCCACCTGGGTGCTCCCAGTGTCCCCCCCGGTGCCTCCCAGTATTCCCCTGTGTGCCCCCCAGTGCCCCCTTGGACCTCCTCAGTCCTTCCCAGTGCCTCCCAGTTCCTTCCCAGTGCTTCCCAGTACCCCCAAATCTCCCTCCCAGTTCCCCCGGGGGTTCGGGGGGGGGCGATTCCCGCGCGGCCGTGACTGACGTTTCCTCTCTCTCTTCCTCCCGTCTGTCTGTCCCCGTCCGTCCCTCCCCGGCCCCGTGGCCCCTTCCCGGCCCGGCCCCCCCAGGAGGTACGTACTGGGGTGGGGAGTGGGGGGGGGGGGGGGGGGGCAGCACCTGGGGACCCCCCTCCCCAAAAAAACCCCCACACTGTGCCCCCCCCAATCTATCTGTCGTCCCCCCCCCATCTGTCTCCTCCTCTATCCCCCACCCCAATCTACCCCCCCCCCCAAAAATCCCCTTGGAGCCCCCCCACAATCCATGTGGCTCCGTGGGGACCCCCCCGGACCCCCCCCCAGCGTCCCCTGAGCCCCCCCTGTCCCCCCCCCCAGGCGGGCGGGTGAAGACGTGGAAGCGGCGCTGGTTCATCCTCACCGACAACTGTCTCTACTACTTCGAGTACACCACGGTAACCCCCCCGCCCCCAAAAAAAAAAAAACCCCTCTGGGACCCCCCCCAAGCCCCCCCGGGGTAGTCTGCCCCCCCCAGCCCCCCAAAACCCTGTGGGACCCCCTGAATTCCCCCCCCCCCCCATTGCTTGGGCTCTTTTGTGTACCCCAGGGTGACCCCCCCCTGGTTCTCTGTGGGGCCCCCCCCCTGAATCCCCCTGGGCTGCCGCCCCCCCCCAACCCTCCTGGGGTTCCCCTGGGCCCCCCCACCCCAGGGGACCCCCCCATAGCCCCCAGGCCCCCCCCCCGACCACCCTGGACCCCCCAGGGAGCCTCCATAAGCTACTGGCAGACACCCCCTGACCCCTTTGGACCCCCCCCAAAGCCCCCCCTGACCCCCCCAGGTCCCCCAGGGCCCCCCCCCGACCCTTTTGCCCTCCCCCCCCCCGCCCCAGGACAAGGAGCCGCGGGGCATCATCCCCTTGGAGAACCTGAGCATCCGCGAGGTGGAAGACCCCCGCAAGCCGGTGAGCCCCCCCCCCCCCCCCGCACTGTGTCCCCTCTGTGGGTGTCCCCCCCCCCTTTGTGTCCCCTCTGCGCCCCCCCCCACCCTTTGTATCCCCAGGACCCCCCCATTTGGGGGGGGGGGCAGCTGTGGACCCCCCCCAGCTCCCCCTCCGCCTCCGCCCAACAAGGGGGTCCCCTATCCCCTTCCCCCCCCAGTCCTCCTTGTCGTGCCCCCCCCCCCCGAATTTAAGGGGCCAGCCGTGCCCCCCCCCCAAATTTAAGGGGCCAGCCGTGCCCCCCCCCAAATTTAAGGGGACATCCTTCCCCCCCCCCCATATCTCCCCCTCCCACCTCCCCCCAACAACAGGGTCCGTTTCACCCTGGGGTCCCCAATCCTCCCCCTGACCCCCCCAGCCCCCCCAAACCTCCCTGACCCCCCCCAAATTGATGTGCCCCCCCCTCAGCACTGCTTCGAGCTCTACATCCCCAACAACAAGGGGCAGCTGATCAAAGCCTGCAAGACGGAGGCGGACGGCCGGGTGGTGGAGGGGAACCACGTCGTCTATCGCATCTCCGCCCCCACCCGCGACCAGAAGGACGAGTGGATCAAATCCATCCAGTGAGCACCCCAAAAAAACCCCCCCGGACCCCCAAATTTCTTTGGGGGGGTCCTCAACATCACACCCCCCCCCCCCAAGGATTCCTATGGGGTAGGGATGCAGTAAGATGCTATGGAGCATCTTGGGGGGACCCAGGTGGCTGGGGGGGATCCAGGGGGGTTCACTCGAAACCCCACATTTGGGGAACACCCCGAAACCCTTTTGGGGGTCCTCAACCCCCCCTGGACCCCCAAATCCTCCTGGGGGTCCTCAAACCCCCCCCAGGGCTTCCTATGGGGTAGGGATGCACTAAGATGCTATGGAGCATCTTTTGGGGGGACCCAGGTGTCTGGGGGGAATCCGGGGGGGGTCACTCCAAGCCCCACATTTGGGGAACACCCCGAAACCCTTTTGGGGGTCCTCAACCCCCCCTGGACCCCCAAATCCTCCTGGGGGTCCTCAAACCCCCCCCAGGGCTTCCTATGGGGTAGGGATGCACTAAGATGCTATGGAGCATCTTTTGGGGGGACCCAGGTGTCTGGGGGGAATCCGGGGGGGGTCACTCCAAGCCCCACATTTGGGGAACACCCCGAAACCCTTTTGGGGGTCCTCAACCCCCCCTGGACCCCCAAATCCTCCTGGGGGTCCTCAACCCCCCCCCCCAGGGCTTCCTATGGGGTAGGGATGCACTAAGATGCTATGGAGCATCTTTTGGGGGGGACACCCAGGTGTCTGGGGGGGTTCACTCCAAACCCCCCACTCGGGGAACACCCCCAAACCCTTTTGGGGGTCCTCACCCCCCCCAGAACCCCAAATCTCCTGTGGGGGGTCCTCAACCCCCCCCCAGGGCTTCCTATGGGGTAGGGATGCACTAAGATGCTATGGAGCATCTTGGGGGGGGACCCAGGTGGCTGGGGGGGATCCAGGGGGGTTCACTCGAAACCCCACATTTGGGGAACACCCCGAAACCCTTTTGGGGGTCCTCAACCCCCCCTGGACCCCCAAATCCTCCTGGGGGTCCTCAAACCCCCCCCAGGGCTTCCTATGGGGTAGGGATGCACTAAGATGCTATGGAGCATCTGGGGGGCGACCCAGGTGTCTGGGGGGAATCCGGGGGGGGGTCACTCCAAGCCCCACATTTGGGGAACACCCCGAAACCCTTTTGGGGGTCCTCAACCCCCCCTGGACCCCCAAATCCTCCTGGGGGTCCTCAACCCCCCCCCCAGGGCTTCCTATGGGGTAGGGATGCACTAAGATGCTATGGAGCATCTTTTGGGGGGACCCAGGTGTCTGGGGGGAATCCGGGGGGGGTCACTCCAAGCCCCCCACTTGGGGAACCCCCCCAAACGCTCCTGGGGGTCCTCACCCCCCCCCAGAACCCCAAATCTCCTGTGGGGGGTCCTCAACCCCCCCCTAGGGCTTCCTATGGGGTAGGGATGCACTAAGATGCTATGGAGCATCTGGGGGGCGACCCAGGTGTCTGGGGGGAATCCGGGGGGGGTCACTCCAAGCCCCCCACTTGGGGAACCCCCCCAAACGCTCCTGGGGGTCCTCACCCCCCCCCAGAACCCCAAATCTCCTGTGGGGGGTCCTCAACCCCCCCCTAGGGCTTCCTATGGGGTAGGGATGCACTAAGATGCTATGGAGCATCTTTTGGGGGGACCCAGGTGTCTGGGGGGAATCCGGGGGGGGTCACTCCAAGCCCCACATTTGGGGAACACCCCGAAACCCTTTTGGGGGTCCTCAACCCCCCCTGGACCCCCAAATCCTCCTGGGGGTCCTCAAACCCCCCCCAGGGCTTCCTATGGGGTAGGGATGCACTAAGATGCTATGGAGCATCTTTTGGGGGGGACACCCAGGCGTCTGGGGGGGTTCACTCCAAACCCCCCACTCGGGGAACACCCCCAAACCCTTTTGGGGGTCCTCACCCCCCCCAGAACCCCAAATCTCCTGTGGGGGGTCCTCACCCCCCCCCCCAGCGCTTCCTATAGGGTAGGGATGCACTAAGATGCTATGGAGCATCTGGGGGGGGACCCAGGTGTCTGGGGGGGGACTTAGGTGTCTGGGGGGGGGGGTCACTCCAACCCCCCCCCTCAGGGGACCCCCCTCAAACCCTCCTGGGCGTCCTCACCCCCCCCCCCCCGCACCCCCAAATCCCCTTGGGGGTCCTCAGCACCCCTCCCGTGTCTCCCCACAGGGTGGGATGCACTAGAATTATTTTAGGGACCTGGGGGGGGACCCAAACCTCCAGCATTCCCCTGGGGGGGGGGGGGGTCCCAGGGGCAGGGACCCCCCCCAAAACTCCCAGGAGCCCCCCAAAACCCCCCCGTTTTCCCCCCCCCAGGGCGGCAGTGAGCGTCGACCCCTTTTACGAGATGCTGGCCGCCCGCAAGAAACGCATTTCGGTGAAGAAGAAGCAGGAGCAGCCCTGAGGGGGGGGGGGGGGCCGGGACCCCCCCTGGGAACAGCCCCCCCCCCCACACCCCCCCGGACCACGAGGGACCCTTCTGGACCACACGGGACCCCCCCGAGGGCCCCCCCCCCCCCTCCAGGACACCCCTGGACCACAAGGGACCCTCCTTGGATCACACAGGAGCCCTACGGGACCCCCCCCCCCCAAAAAAAAAAAAACGTGAGGGACCCCCCCAGGACCACGAGGGACCCCTCAAGGACGACGAGGGACCCCCCCCGGGACACCCACCCCACCCCAGCCCACGAGGGACCCTCCGGCACCACACAGGCCCCCCCCCCACCCCACCCCCAAAAGCCACGAGGGACCCCCTGGGACCCCCCCCCCACATTGGACCTCAAGGGACCCCCCCCCACCCTGAGGGGACACCCCTGGACCACAAGGGACCTTGAGGGACCCCCCCCCCAAAAAAAACTGGAGGGGACCCCCCAAGGACAATGTGAGACCCCTCTGGATCTCGGGGGGGGGCCCCCATCTTGAGGGGACCCCCCCCAACTTGAGGGGACCCCTCCCCAGGACAACGTGAGACCCCCCCCAAGACCATAAGGTGACCCCCCCCCAATCTTGGGGGCCACCCCCCACCTTGGGGCCCCCCCCAAACCCTGAGGGACCCCTGGAATAATATGGGGACCCCCCCGGGACCCCCAATGTGGGGGACACCACACATGGGGCCCCCCCCCCCGACATGCGTGTGAATGGACACGGACCCCCCCCCAGACACACGCACCCCCACGGAGCACACGCGAGTGGGGGGGGGGGGCACGTGTGTGTGAGTGGGGCTTCTGCTGGGCAGAAGCAGGAGGCTGGCGTGTGCGAGGCATGCACACGCGTGTGCGAGGCGTGTGCAAGCCGTGTGTGAGGTGTGCACACGCGTGTGTGAGGCGTGTATGAGGTGTGCGTGTGCGAGGCAAGAGCCTTGCGCGAGGCGTGCACGTGTGTGCGAGGCATGTATGAGGCACACGTGTGTGTGCAAGAGCCTTGTGCGAGGCGTGCACGTGTGTGCGAGGCGTGTATGTGGCATTCATGTGCGTGTGCGAGGCAAGAGCCTTGTGCAAGGCATGTACATGTGTGTGCAAGGCATGTATGAGGCACACATGCATGTGCAAGAGCCTTGCACGAGGCATGCACACGTGTGTGCGAGGCGTGTATAAGGCATGCATGTGCATGTGTGAGGCAAGAGCCTTGTGCTAGGCATGCACACACGCGTGTGCAAGGTGTGTATGAGGCACACGTGCGTGTGCAAGAGCCTTGCGCGAGGCGTGCACACGCGTGTGCGAGGCGCGTGAGGCACACATGCGTGTGCAAGAGCCTTGCGTGAGGCGTGCACACGCGTGTGCGAGGCGTGAGGCACACATGCGTGTGCAAGAGCCTTGCGTGAGGCGTGCACACGCGTGTGCGAGGCGTGTGTACAGACAAACCCTGTCTGCAGCCCCCCCCCCCGCCCCCCAGCTCCTCCCCCCTCCCAGTTCACCCCAGTCGCTCCCAGTTTGGGTTGGGGGGGGGGCTGGGGGGTCTCTGCCCCCCCCCCCCTTATTTATGTCTCTGCCCCATTAAAGCTGGTGAACACGGGGGGGGGGGTCTGGCCTTTTTTTGGGGGGGCCCAGACGCCTGGGACCCCCCCGGGGGGGTGGGGAGGAGTGGGGGGGTCACGGGGGGGGGCAGCGGCTCTTTGTAAGGTTTTATTTCACAGTTTCTGGGGGAAAAAAACACCATTTTGGGGGTGGATGGGGCTGCCCCCCCTCCCCTGGGGGGGGGGAACCCAGGCGTTAGGACCCCCCCCCCGGGTTTCCCCCATGGGGGGGGCCCAGGCGTCTGGGGGGGATGAGGGGCAGGATGGACCCCCTAAAAGTGAACCCAGATTTTTTTTGGGGGGGTGGGAGCTCTTTTGGGGGGGTCGTAGGTGTCCAAGGGGGTCCCAGGCATCGGGGGGGGGATGAGGGGCAGGATGGACCCCCTAAAAGTGGACCCAGATTTTTTGGGGGGGGGGGGCTCTTTTGGGGGGGTCCCAGGCATCTGGGGGGGGGATGAGGGGCAGGATGAACCCCCTAAAAGTGGACCCAGATTCTTGGGGGGGGGGGCTCTTTTGGGGGGGTCCCAGGCATCTGGGGGGGGGGATGAGGGGCAAGATGGACCCCCTAAAAGTGGACCCAGATTTTTTTTTGGGGGTGGGGGCTCTTTTGGGGGGGTCCCAGGCATCTGGGGGGTGGGATGAGGGGCAGGATGGACCCCCTAAAAGTGAACCCAGATTTTTTTTGGGGGGGTGGGGGGTCTTTTGGGGGGGGTCCCAGGTGTCTGGGGGGGGATGGGGGGCAGGATGGACCCCCTAAAAGTGGACCCAGATTTTTTGGGGGGGGGGCTCTTTTGGGGGGGTCCCAGGCATCTGGGGGGTGGGATGAGGGGCAGGATGGACCCCCTAAAAGTGAACCCAGATTTTTTTGGGGGGGGGGGGCTCTTTTGGGGGGGTCGTAGGTGTCCAAGGGGGTCCCAGGCATCTGGAGGGGGGGATGAGGGGCAGGATGGACCCCCTAAAAGTGAACCCAGATTTTTTTTGGGGGGGGGGGCTCTTTTGGGGGGGGTCCCAGGCATCTGGGGGGTGGGATGAGGGGCAGGATGGACCCCCTAAAAGTGAACCCAGATTTTTTTGGGGGGGGGGGGCTCTTTTGGGGGGGTCCCAGGCATCTGGGGGGGGGGTGAGGGGCAGGATGGACCCCCTAAAAGTGGACCCAGATTTTTTGGGGGGGGGTGGGGGCTCTTTTGGGGGGGTCCCAGGCATCTGGGGGGGGGATGAGGGGCAGGATGGACCCCTAAAAGTGGACCCAGATTCTTGGGGGGGGGGGGCTCTTTTGGGGGGGTCGTAGGTGTCCAAGGGGGTCCCAGGCATCTGAGGGGGGGGGGTGAGGGGCAGGATGGACCCCTAAAAGTGAACCCAGATTTTTTTTGGGGGGGGGGCTCTTTTGGGGGGGTCGTAGGTGTCCAAGGGGGTCCCAGGCATCGGGGGGGGGTGAGGGGCAGGATGGACCCCCTAAAAGTGAACCCAGATTTTTGGGGGGGGGGCTCTTTTGGGGGGGTCCCAGGCATCTGGGGGGTGGGATGAGGGGCAGGATGGACCCCCTAAAAGTGAACCCAGATTTTTTTGGGGGGGGTGGGGGCTCTTTTGGGGGGGTCCCAGGTGTCGGGGGGGGGATGAGGGGCAGGATGGACCCCCTAAAAGTGGACCCAGATTTTTTTTGGGGGGGGTGGGGGCTCTTTTGGGGGGGTCCCAGGCATCTGGGGGGTGGGATGAGGGGCAGGATGGACCCCTAAAAGTGGACCCAGATTCTTGGGGGGGGGGGCTCTTTTGGGGGGGTCCCAGGCATCTGGGGGGGGGGATGAGGGGCAAGATGGACCCCCTAAAAGTGGACCCAGATTTTTTTTTTGGGGGGTGGGGGCTCTTTTGGGGGGGTCCCAGGCATCTGGGGGGTGGGATGAGGGCAGGATGGACCCCCTAAAAGTGAACCCAGATTTTGGGGGGGGGGGGCTCTTTTGGGGGGGTCGTAGGTGTCCAAGGGGGTCCCAGGCATCTGGGGGGGGGATGGGGGGCAGGATGGACCCCTAAAAGTGAACCCAGATTTTTTTTGGGGGGGTGGGGGGTCTTTTGGGGGGGTCCAGGTGTCTGGGGGGGGATGGGGGGCAGGATGGACCCCTAAAAGTGAACCCAGATTTTTTTGGGGGGGTGGGGGGTCTTTTGGGGGGGTCCCAGGTGTCTGGGGGGGGATGGGGGGCAGGATGGACCCCTAAAAGTGAACCCAGATTTTTTTTGGGGGGGTGGGGGGTCTTTTGGGGGGGGTCCCAGGTGTCTGGGGGGGGATGGGGGGCAGGATGGACCCCTAAAAGTGAACCCAGATTTTTTTTGGGGGGGTGGGGGCTCTTTTGGGGGGGTCCCAGGTGTCGGGGGGGGGATGAGGGGCAGGATGGACCCCCTAAAAGTGAACCCAGATTTTTTTGGGGGGGTGGGAGCTCTTTTGGGGGGGTCGTAGGTGTCCAAGGGGGTCCCAGGCATCGGGGGGGGGTGAGGGGCAGGATGGACCCCCTAAAAGTGGACCCAGATTTTTTTTGGGGGGGTGGGGGCTCTTTTGGGGGGGTCCCAGGTGTCGGGGGGGGGATGAGGGGCAGGATGGACCCCCTAAAAGTGGACCCAGATTTTTTTTTGGGGGGTGGGGGCTCTTTTGGGGGGGTCCCAGGCATCTGGGGGGTGGGATGAGGGGCAGGATGGACCCCTAAAAGTGAACCCAGATTTGGGGGGGGGGCTCTTTGGGGGGGGTCTCAGGGACAGGGGTCGAAGGGCAGGGTGGTGACCCCGCCGTGCAGCTCGAGGCCACCCTCGGCCCAGGCCAGCAGGTCGCCGGCCGCCCGGGCGCCGCAGCCGGCCACCGCCGCCACCTCGGCCGCGTCCAGCACCCGGCTCCAGAGGTGGAAGTCGGAGATCTCCCCCACGAAGGCCTGCGTGGCGTCGAAGCGGCCGCCCAGCGCGTCCTGGGGGGGGACGACAGGGGGACGTGGCGCCCGCGTCGCACGGGGACGTGGCACCCGCGTGGCACGAGGATGTGGGGGCGTGGCACCCGCGTGGCACGAGGATGTGGGGACGTGGCAACCGCGTGGCACGGGGACGTGGGGACGTGGCACCCACTTGGCACGGGGACACGGGGATGTGGCACCCGCATGGCACGAGGACACGAGGATATGGGGACGTGGCACCCACTTGGCACGGGGACAGGGGGACGTGGCACCCGCGTGACACGAGGATGTGGGGACGTGGCAACCGCGTGGCACGGGGATGTGGGGACGTGGGGACATGGGGACGTGGCACCCCTGTGGCACGGGGACGTGGGGACGTGGCACCCACGTGGCACGAGGACACGAGGATATGGGGACGTGGCACCCACTTGGCACGGGGGACACGGGGACGTGGCACCCGCGTGACACGAGGATGTGGGGACGTGGCAACCACGTGGCACGAGGATGTGGGGACGTGGGGACATGGGGACGTGGCACCCACGTGGCACGAGGACACGAGGATATGGGGACGTGGCACCCACTTGGCACGGGGACACGGGGACGTGGCACCCGCGTGACACGAGGATGTGGGGACGTGGCAACCACGTGGCACGAGGATGTGGGGACGTGGGGACATGGGGACGTGGCACCCACGTGGCACGAGGACACGAGGATATGGGGACGTGGCACCCACTTGGCACGGGGACACGGGGATGTGGCACCCGCGTGGCACGAGGACATGGGGACATGGGGACATGGAACCCATTTGACACGGGGACATGGGGATGTGGCACCCTTGTGGCACGAGGACACAAGGACATGGGGATGTGGCACGGGGATGTGGGGACATGGGGACGTGGCACCCGTGTGGCACGAGGACACGAGGATATGGGGACGTGGCACCCACTTGGCACGGGGATGTGGGGACGTGGCACCCGCGTGGCACGAGGACACGAGGATGTGGGGACGTGGGGGCATGGGGACGTGGCACCCACTTGGCACGGGGACGTGGGGATGTGGCACCCACGTGGCACGGGGACGTGGCACCCACGTGGCACGAGGACACGAGGATATGGGGACGTGGCACCCACTTGGCACGGGGACACGAGGATATGGGGACATGGCACCCGCTTGGCACGGGGACACAGGGATGTGGCACCCGCGTGGCACGAGGACACGAGGATATGGGGACGTGGCACCCACTTGGCACGGGGACACGGGGATGTGGCACCCGCGTGGCACGAGGACACGGGGATGTGGCACCCGTGTGGCACCGGGACACGAGGACGTGGGGATGTGGCAACCGCTTGGCGTGGGGATGTGGCACCCACGTGGCACGGAGACACGAGGACATGGGGATGTGGCACGGGGATGTGGGGACAAAGGGACATGGCACGGGGACACGAGGACGTGGGGACGTGGCACCCGCTTGGCACGGGGACACGAGGACGTGGGGACACGGGGACGTGGCACAGGGATGTGGGGACATGGGGACGTGACACCCACGTGGCACGGGGACACGAGGGTGTGGGGGACGTGGCACAGGGATGCGGAACCCCCGTGGCACGAGGACGTGGGGATGTGGCACCCGTGTAGCGTGGGGATGGGGACGTGACACCCGCGTCGCACGGGGACACGAGGACGGGGGGGACGTGGGACCCACGTGGCACAGGGACGTGGGGACACGACCCCCGCGTGGCACGGGGACACGAGGACGTGAAGACACGGCACGCGGACGTGGGGACACGGGCGCGTGTCCCTGTGCCCCCCCCGGTGCCCCCCGACCCCGTGTCACCCCCAGACTCTCCCGTGTGTGTGTCCCCCCCCCAAATCCCGTCCCCGTGGCCGTACCTGCTCCTGGCCGAGGACGAGGACGCCGTGGGGGCGCAGGGGGTGTCCGGCCGCCAGCCCCCGCCCCGGCCACGGGGGGTCCGTCCTGGAAACTCCGCCACGTGCCCCCGCCGCCGTCCAGGTGACGCAGACGTGCTGCCACCGGCCCGGCGACGGGGACAAGGCCAGTGGCACCGCCTTTTTGGGGGGGGGGGGGTGTCGGGGGGGGGGTGCACCCAGCCCCCAGCCCCACAGACACCCCCCCCATGCCCCACGGAGCCCCCACGGAGCCCAGCACAACCCCACAGGGTTCCCGCGTAGCCCCCCCATAGTGCCCCCCATAGCCCCCAAACCCCCATAGCCCCCCCATAGCCCCCCCTGCCCCCATAGCCCCCCCATAGTGCCTCCCATAGCCCCCAGACCCCCAGACCCTCCCCATACCCCCCCATATCCCCCATATCCCCCATCCCCATAGCCCCCCCACCCCCCACCCCCCCATTATCCCCATAGCCCCCCCATATCCCCCATATCCCCCATCCCCATAGCCCCCCCCACCCCCCAGCCCCCATTATCCCCATAGCCCCCCCATATCCCCCATATCCCCCATCCCCATAGCCCCCCCACCCCCATTATCCCCCATAGCCCCCCCATATCCCCCATATCCCCCATCCCCATAGCCCCCCCACCCCCCCCAGCCCCCCCATACCCCTCCATACCCCCCCCCCAAACCTGATCATCCACCAGCAGCTCCATGGGGCGGCCCCCCCAGGCCAGCAGCACCAGTTCGTTGGGTTGCCCGGGGGCGGCGTAAGAAAAGGGGGTGCCCAAAGCTGGGGCCCCCCCCGGCCGTAACCAGAGGCAGGCGGACAGAGCCCGCAGCGCCCGTCGCACCGTCCCCCGCGCCCGAGCGAACATGTAGTTGGTGCGGAGGGGAAAGGCCACGCGGAAACCCCCCCGGTGACCCCCGGCACCTGGGGGGGGGGAGATGTCTATAGGGACCCCCCCCCCCAATTGTCAGTATTGGGGTGGGTGGTGGGAGGGGGGTCTTAGGGGGCCCAGGCCTGGGGGGGGGTCCAAAAAATTCTGGGCCGTGGGGTCAGCAGTACTTGGGGGTGTCTTTTGGGGGGGGCAGACCTGGGGGGGGTCCCAGACCTGGGGGGGGTCCCAGACCTGGGGGGTCCCCAAAACCTCTGGCCCATGGGGTCACCAGCCTGTCCCTGAGGTGGGGGGGGTCCCAGACCTGGGGGGGTCCAGACCTGGGGGGGGTCCCCAAAACTTCTGGCCCATGGGGTCACCAGCCCTTGGGGACACTTTCTCTGAGGTGGGGGGGTCCCAGACCTGGGGGGGGTCCCAGACCTGGGGGGTCCCCAAAACCTCTGGCCCATGGGGTCACCAGCCTGTCCTGAGGTGGGGGGGTCCCAGACCTGGGGGGGGGGCCCAAAACTTCTGGGCCGTGGGGTCAGCAGTACTTGGGGGTGTCTTTTGGGGGGGGCAGACCTGGGGGGGGGGGTCCCAGACCTGGGGGGGGGTCTCCAAAACCTCTGGCCCATGGGGTCACCAGCCTGTCCCTGAGGTGGGGGGGTCCCAGACCTGGGGGGGGGGCCCAAAACTTCTGGGCCGTGGGGTCAGCAGTACTTGGGGGTGTCTTTTGGGGGGGGGCAGACCTGGGGGGGGGTCCCAGACCTGGGGGGGGGTCTCCAAAACCTCTGGCCCATGGGGTCACCAGCCTGTCCCTGAGGTGGGGGGGTCCCAGACCTGGGGGGGGTTCCCAGACCTGGGGGGGGTCCCCAAAACTTCTGGCCCATGGGGTCACCAGCCTGTCCCTGAGGTGGGGGGGTCCCAGACCTGGGGGGGGTCCCCAAAACTTCTGGCCCATGGGGTCACCAGCCCTTGGGGACACTTTCTCTGAGGTGGGGGGGGTCCCAGACCTGGGGGGGGGTCCCAGACCTGGGGGGGGGTCTCCAAAACCTCTGGCCCATGGGGTCACCAGCCTGTCCCTGAGGTGGGGGGGTCCCAGACCTGGGGGGGGGGGGGGCCAAAACTTCTGGGCCGTGGGGTCAGCAGTACTTGGGGGTGTCTTTTGGGGGGGGGGGCAGACCTGGGGGGGGTCCCAGACCTGGGGGGGGGTCCCCAAAACCTCTGGCCCATGGGGTCACCAGCCTGTCCCTGAGGTGGGGGGGGTCCCAGACCTGGGGGGGGGGGTCCCAAAAATTCTGGGCCATGGGGTCAGCAGTACTTGGGGGGTGTCTTTTGGGGGGGGTCCCAGACCTGGGGGGGGTCCCAGACCTAGGGGGGGTCTCCAAAACCTCTGGCCCATGGGGTCACCAGCCTGTCCCTGAGGTGGGGGGGTCCCAGACCTGGGGGGGGTCCCAGACCTGGGGGGGGTCCCCAAAACCTCTGGCCCATGGGGTCACCAGCCTGTCCCTGAGGTGGGGGGGTCCCAGACCTGGGGGGGGTCCCAGACCTAGGGGGGGGTCTCCAAAACCTCTGGCCCATGGGGTCACCAGCCTGTCCCTGAGGTGGGGGGGTCCCAGACCTGGGGGGGGGGGGGGCCAAAACTTCTGGGCCGTGGGGTCAGCAGTACTTGGGGGTGTCTTTTGGGGGGGGGGGCAGACCTGGGGGGGGTCCAGACCTGGGGGGGGGGTCTCCAAAACCTCTGGCCCATGGGGTCACCAGCCTGTCCCTGAGGTGGGGGGGTCCCAGACCTGGGGGGGGTCCCCCAAAACTTCTGGCCCATGGGGTCACCAGCCCTTGGGGACACTTTCTCTGAGGTGGGGGGGGTCCCAGACCTGGGGGGGTCCCAGACCTGGGGGGTCCCCAAAACCTCTGGCCCATGGGTCACCAGCCTGTCCCTGAGGTGGGGGGGTCCCAGACCTGGGGGGGGTCCCAGACCTAGGGGGGGGTCTCCAAAACCTCTGGCCCATGGGGTCACCAGCCTGTCCCTGAGGTGGGGGGGTCCCAGACCTGGGGGGGGTCCCAGACCTGGGGGGGGGTCTCCAAAACCTCTGGCCCATGGGGTCACCAGCCTGTCCCTGAGGTGGGGGGGTCCCAGACCTGGGGGGGGGGCCCAAAACTTCTGGGCCGTGGGGTCAGCAGTACTTGGGGGTGTCTTTTGGGGGGGGGGCCAGACCTGGGGGGGGGGTCCCAGACCTGGGGGGGGGGTCTCCAAAACCTCTGGCCCATGGGTCACCAGCCTGTCCCTGAGGTGGGGGGGTCCCAGACCTGGGGGGGGTCCCAGACCTGGGGGGGGGTCTCCAAAACCTCTGCCCATGGGGTCACCAGCCTGTCCCTGAGGTGGGGGGTCCCAGACCTGGGGGGGGGGCCCAAAACTTCTGGGCCGTGGGGTCAGCAGTACTTGGGGGTGTCTTTTGGGGGGGGCAGACCTGGGGGGTCCCCAAAACCTCTGGCCCATGGGGTCACCAGCCTGTCCCTGAGGTGGGGGGGTCCCAGACCTGGGGGGGGGGTGGTCCCAAAAATTCTGGGCCGTGGGGTCAGCAGTACTTGGGGGTGTCTTTTGGGGGGGGGGCAGACCTGGGGGGGGTCCCAGACCTGGGGGGGGGTCCCCAAAACCTCTGGCCCATGGGGTCACCAGCCTGTCCCTGAGGTGGGGGGGTCCCAGACCTGGGGGGGGGTCCCAGACCTGGGGGGGGTCCCCAAAACCTCTGGCCCATGGGGTCACCAGCCTGTCCCTGAGGTGGGGGGGTCCCAGACCTGGGGGGGGGGGGGGCCAAAACTTCTGGGCCGTGGGGTCAGCAGTACTTGGGGGTGTCTTTTGGGGGGGGGGGCAGACCTGGGGGGGGTCCCAGACCTGGGGGGGGGTCCCCAAAACCTCTGGCCCATGGGGTCACCAGCCTGTCCCTGAGGTGGGGGGGGGTCCCAGACCTGGGGGGGGGGGTCCCAAAAATTCTGGGCCATGGGGTCAGCAGTACTTGGGGGTGTCTTTTGGGGGGGGTCCCAGACCTGGGGGGTCCCCAAAACCTCTGGCCCATGGGGTCACCAGCCTGTCCCTGAGGTGGGGGGGTCCCAGACCTGGGGGGGGTCCCAGACCTGGGGGGGGTCCCCAAAACTTCTGGCCCATGGGGTCACCAGCCCTTGGGGACACTTTCTCTGAGGTGGGGGGGTCCCAGACCTGGGGGGGTCCCAGACCTGGGGGGTCCCCAAAACCTCTGGCCCATGGGGTCACCAGCCTGTCCCTGAGGTGGGGGGTCCCAGACCTGGGGGGGTCCCAGACCTGGGGGGTCTCCAAAACCTCTGGCCCATGGGGTCACCAGCCTGTCCCTGAGGTGGGGGGGTCCCAGACCTGGGGGGGGGGGGGGCAAAACTTCTGGGCCGTGGGGTCAGCAGTACTTGGGGGTGTCTTTTGGGGGGGGGGCCAGACCTGGGGGGGGTCCCAGACCTGGGGGGGGTCCCCAAAACCTCTGGCCCATGGGGTCACCAGCCTGTCCCTGAGGGGGGGGGTCCCATCCCTGGGGGTCCCCACCCTGGGGGTCCCAACCTGGGGGTCCCTACCCTCTGTCCCCGGGGGTCCCCACCCTTGGGGGTCCCTGTCCCCTCACCCTTGGGGGTCCCCACTTCTGGGGGTCCCCACCCTGGGGGGTCCCTGTCCCCTCGCCCTTGGGGTCCCCACTTCTGGGGGTCCCCACCCTGGGGGTCCCTGTCCCCTCACCCTTGGGGGTCCCCACTTCTGGGGGTCCCCACCCTGGGGGGTCCCTGTCCCCTCGCCCTTGGGGGTCCCCATTTTGGGGGTCCCCACCCTGGGGGTCCCTGTCCCCTCACCCTTGGGGGTCCCCACTTCTGGGGGTCCCACCCTGGGGGTCCCTGTCCCCTCACCCTTGGGGGTCCCCACTTCTGGGGGTCCCCACCCTGGGGGGTCCCTGTCCCCTCGCCCTTGGGGGTCCCCATTTTGGGGTCCCCACCCTGGGGGGTCCCTGTCCCCTCACCCTTGGGGGTCCCCATTCCTGGGTGTCCCCACCCTGGGGGGTCCCTGTCCCCTCGCCCTTGGGGGTCCCCATTTTGGGGGTCCCCACCCTGGGGGGTCCCTGTCCCCTCACCCTTGGGGGTCCCCACTTCTGGGGGTCCCCACCCTGGGGGGTCCCTGTCCCCTCGCCCTTGGGGGTCCCATTTTGGGGGTCCCACCCTGGGGGGTCCCTGTCCCCTCACCCTTGGGGGTCCCCACTTCTGGGGGTCCCCACCCTGGGGGGTCCCTGTCCCTCGCCCTTGGGGGTCCCCACTTCTGGGGGTCCCCACCCTGGGGGGTCCCTGTCCCCTCACCCTTGGGGGTCCCCACTTCTGGGGGTCCCCACCCTGGGGGGTCCCTGTCCCCTCGCCCTTGGGGGTCCCCACTTCTGGGGTCCCCACCCTGGGGGGTCCCTGTCCCCTCACCCTTGGGGGTCCCCACTTCTGGGGGTCCCATTCCTGGGTGTCCCCACCCTTGGGGGTCCCTGTCCCCTCGCCCTTGGGGGTCCCCATTTTGGGGGTCCCCACCCTGGGGTCCCCTCACCCTTGTGCTTGTCCTGGGGGTCCTGGGGGTCTCCGGGGTCGCCGCGGTCCTGGGGGTCGTCGTGGTCCTCGTCCTCCTCCTCCTCCTCCTCGCGGTCGCCATGGCGATGGCCGTGGGCCCAAGGATGCTCGGGGCGGTTGCCGTGGAGACGGCCGAGGTTGCCGTGGTCCCCGTGGTGGTTGCCGTGGTTGCCGTAGTGGTTGCCACGGAGATGAGCGTGGTGGTGATGGTGGCGGTTGCCACGGCGATCGTCGAAGGGGTCGCCGGGCAGGTTGGCGTGTTTGGCGTGGTCGTGGTTGCCGTGGTTACCGTAAGGGTTGCTATGGAGGATGCTGGGGTGGTTGCCGTGGTCGCTGTGGTTGCCATGGAGACCTTCGTGGTGGTTGCCATGGAGGATGCCGTGGTGGTTGCTGTGGTCACCGGCCTTGCTGTGGTCACCGGCCTTGCTGTGGTCGCCGTGGTGGTTGCCATGGAGACCTTCGTGGTGGTTGCCATGGTCACCGGCCTTGACGTGGTCGCCGTGGCGACCGTGGTGGTCGCCGGCCTTGCCGTGGTCACCGTGATGGTTGCCATGGAGACCTTCATGGTGGTTGCTATGGAGGATGCCATGATGGTTGCCGTGGTCGCCGGCTTTGCCGTGGTCACCGTGGTGACCGTGGTGGTCACCAGCCTTGCCGTGGTCACCAGCCTTGCCATGGTCACCGTGATGGTTGCCATGGAGACCTTCATGGTGGTTGCTATGGAGGATGCCGTGATGGTTGCCGTGGTCGCCGGCTTTGCCGTGGTCGCTGTGGTGGTTGCCATGGAGGCCTTCGTGATGGTTGCCATGGAGGATGCCATGATGGTTGCCGTGGTCGCCAGCCTTGCCGTGGTCGCCGTGGTGACCGTGGTGGTCGCCGTGGGGACCGTGGCGGTGGTCGCCGTGGTGGTTGCCGTGGTCGCCGTGGTGGTGGTGGTCGTTGCCATGGTTGCCGTGGTGATGGTGGCCGTGGGGGTGGGTGCCGTTGCCGCGGTGGTGGAGCTGCAGCTCAGGAGCCCGATCTTCTTCTGCAGGGCCTCCCGCAGCCCCGACACGTTGCGGCTCTGATGGGGTGGGGGGGGGGTCCGGTCACCCCACAGACCCCCAACCTGCCCCCCA
>NW_027212440.1:0-63000 GCF_947461875.1 Haliaeetus albicilla | reverse complement strand
ACCTGACAGCACTACTGGAGCGAGGGCTGGGGGAAAGCGTGCCACCGAGCGACACCGCGTGACCTTCCTTCGCGCCCTCGAGGTCCTTTTTCCTATTTCTGCCTCGCTCCGGTCAACGCAGCGAACAGAAGCACGGGCAACAGTCGCAAACGCATTTGCCATCTGGCGCAAGGAGGCTGCGGCTGCAGCTTGGTCCCCGCTCGGCTCGGCTGAATCAACTTGTTCTTCTTCCCCCACCGGAAAAATACTGTTGAAAGCAAAGAGGATTTGCACCCGCAGACCCTGAGAGCCGCCTGTAGGCCCCGGGGGCACCCCAGCCTCCCTTAACCCTTTCCCTCCCCAGGAGGAGCTGGGGAGGCTCTTGGGGGTGGGGCGGAACACAGGGAGCCCCCGCATTCCTTCCGGGGAGACGCCAAAGAGTCCTTGGCAGCCAACAGCCAGAAGGGACCATGGCGCGGCCACCAGTGCAGCTCCCACTGCCTGGGCCCTGGGGCCCCCCGGTGCCCCAGCTTTTCCAGCCATTCACGCTCCCCAAAACCTTCTACCCTCAAGGTAGGGACCGACGCCAACCCCAACCCCTGCAGCCCAGGGACGCTCTTGGGGGGCAAGAGCAGAGGTGACCGCCGGCCATCGCTCCTCTCTCTCTTAGGCTCAGCCAACCTGTGCCGCCTGCCCGCGCGGGAGCAGCCCTTCCCTGCAGCCCGGGCACCCCTGGCAGGGGGGACACCCCAGGCCCCCCAGGCACCACCAGCAGGTATGGCACCCCAGTCTGCTCTGGCACCTTCCCCATCCCCATCACACCCCTTCCCCCGGCACTTTTCACATGGGGGTTCAGCAAGCCCCGGTGAGCATCCTTGCCCTCGCCTGGGTGACGCATGCCCAGGAAAGCCCATCTGCAGAGAATTTCCCACATATTTGGGGCCACCTCTCCCATTTCACCTCCTAGATACGAGTCTCCTCCCCGATTTGCAACCCCGTCCCACCGGCACAGCAGCTCACCCTGTGGGGATCGCCCCGGCCACAAGCTCCCCACGCCCCTGGCCCAGAGCTGGGGGATGTCAGCCATCGGGGCCGGCTCGGCGGGTGCCCCTGGAGAGTCTCCCCGCACCAGCACGGCTCCCCCTCACCCACACAGGGCTGCAGAGGGCTCCATGTGGCTGCCTCTTCGACCCCCGCGTCTTCCGCATCCAGTGGACAACCACCCACCTGCCTCCGCCGGCCACTGCCACGCTCGGCCAAGGCGCCGCTTCTCTGCCGGGTGCTGCCCTGTGGGGTCCCGGGGGCTGCGGGGCCCCCCTGGCCTGGACAGCCCCAGGGACCCCCCAGGGCCAACCATAATACCTCACACCCTGTGAAAATCAGAGGAGTGGCGTGGCCCCAGCCCCTCTGGAGCTGCCACTGTCCATCCCCGGCTACCAGCACAGCGAGGGGCAGTTGGCACAGATCAACATCCCCAGCATGGCCACCCCTGTGGGGGCACCCCTGGGCAGCAATGTCCCCCCCAGCCCCTGCGCTGCCAGCCACAACCAAGCCGTTGGGGACACTGCAGGCGACCTTGCAGTGTCCGAGGAGATGCTCCTGGAAGAGGCCCTAAGGCTCTTCAGTTGCTCCCTGGATGGAGTGGGGGTCAGCCAGGATGGTCCCAGCAGCAGCCCCATGTCTGGGGACCCTGCTGGCACCAGCGGAGCGGAGAGAGGGATGGCCCCAGCCCC
Organism: Haliaeetus albicilla; assembly: GCF_947461875.1. NCBI lineage: Eukaryota > Metazoa > Chordata > Aves > Accipitriformes > Accipitridae > Haliaeetus > Haliaeetus albicilla. The sequence goes on along the minus strand of NW_027212440.1, from coordinate 61,288 downwards.
CCAGCGATGCCAACACCCATCCCCAGCTACGAGAACATCGAGGGGCCGTTGGCCAAGATCAACACCTGTGGCATGGCCACCCCTGTGGGGGCACGCCCAGGCAGTGACGTCCCCCCCAGCCCCTGTGCTGACCCCCACAATCAAGCCCTTGGGGAGCCTGTAGGTGAACTTGCAGCGTCTGAGAAAGTGCCTCTGCAAGAGGCCCTAGTGCTCTTTGGTTGCTCCCCGGATGGAGTTGGCATCAGCCAGCATGCTCCCAGCAGGAGCTCCATGCCCGGGGACGCTGGTGGCACCGGTGCAGCCACCCCCCACCGCGACTTCAGCTCGCTCTCGCTGCCTGAGGAGATGCTCACCCCTGACTACTGCATCCCCGAGCTCAGCGACGCCATGCTGAGCCTAGAAATATTCAACATCATCGGGATGGAGCCCCAGGAGCTGTGGGAGGATGCCGGGATGGACCTGCCACCATCCCCACCTGCCACGGCAGGCAAGCGGAGGAAGAGGCAGGCGCAGAGCTCCTTGCCAATGCCACCCAGCAAGCGCAGGGCTCTTGCGGCCAACGTGGGGGTGTGAGGGGGGGGCGGGGATTAGACAGGGGTGAGAGGGATGGAGATGGGGGGAGTGGGGGGTGGGAGAGGAGGGGGGGTACTTGTTGAAGGGGGCGCCGGGGAGGGGGGTAGGGAGGGGTTAGACCAGCTTGGATAGGACCTTTCCTCTTGTCTTTTCAATTAAAAGCTCCTTCTCCAGAACCGCTCCGTGCCTGTGTGGGAGGGGGAGGGAGAGCAGGGGGCACCAAGAAACAGCACCCAAGAGGTGCAAAAGCCCCGCTGAGCCCCAGATCCGAGCCGGGGAAAGCCCCGAGGGGAACCGAGCCACCCCCAGGGCCGAGTCACCACCAGCGGGGCAGGCAACGGTGGGGCGGGACGCGGACGACTCCCCTCTCCCCTTCCCCAGGGGGAGCAGCCCTTTGGTGGGGAAGCCAGGACAGACAGCTCCCTGCAGGACTCACGGACACGGCCCCACGCAGAAAGCAGCACAGAGCCCCTGCGACAAGGACAGACCTCGGGGGCCGGGGGGGACACGGGCACACACGACAGCAAGGGCTGCAAGGCCTTCGTCTTGAACACCACCAGCGTCCCCTCCAGCGGGGACAGGGCTCGGTGCAAAGCCCTTCAAAGCCTCAAGACCATCACGGCCTTCCTCGGGTCCCACTGACCTCAGCCCCGGAGAGCCCAGCTTTGCCTCACTGACACAGCAAAATAACCCCAAATCACCCCAAGAATGGCGAGGGAGGGAGCTGCAGGCCACGCAGGGACCCTCCTCCCCTTGTCTGGCTGCACCTTGGGCAGCTGCAAGACCATGAAGGGGAGAGAAAAAATCAGAAGGAAAAAAAAAAAAAAAAAAATCACTGCACCAGCCAGAAAGTGCCTGGAAACTTCATCCCTCTTTATTGCCCATTTCCCATGCGAGCTCCACAACCTGGGAGCAACGCAGCCAACGGCACCTTCGAGAACCAGACTCACAGCCTGCTGCAGCTGACCCTGCTCGCGCAGCTGAGGTGGGCTGGATGATCTCTAGAGGTCCCTTTCAGCATCCATTCTGTGCTGCTGTGACTCTGTCTCCGCCGTGGTTTAACCCCAGCCAGCAACTAAGCACCACGCAGCCGCTCACTCACTCCCCCCCATCCAGTGGGATGGGGGAGAAAATCTGGAAAAAGAAGTAAAACTCGTGGGTTGAGATAAGAATGGTTTAATAGAACAGAAAAGGAGAAACTAATAATGATAACACTAATGAAATGACAACAGCAATAATAAAAGGATTGGAATGTACAAATGATGCGCAGTGCAATCGCTCACCACCTGCCGATCGACACCCAGCTAGTCCCCGAGCAGCGATTCCCCCCCACACTCCTCAGTTCCTATACTAGATGGAACGTCGCATAGTATGGAATACCCTGTTGGCCAGTTTGGGTCAGGTGCCCTGGCTGTGTCCTGTGCCAACTTCTTGTGCCCCTCCAGCTTTCTCGCTGGCTGGGCATGAGAAGCTAAAAAATCCTTGACTTTAGTCTAAACGCTACTTAGCAACAACTGCAAACATCAGTGTTATCAAGGTTCTTTGCATACTGAACTCAAAACATAGCACTGTACCAGATACTAGGAAGACACTTAACTCTATCCCAGCTGAAACCAGGACACTTTGAACCACTTAACATTCCATGAGAAATACCCCAAGAGCTCAAGAAGAAAGAGCAGAAAGACAGGAGACAGGTGAAAGCCTAGAGCACCAGCTAGACGGAATGAAAGACCCTCTTCCTTCTCTGAAGCTTCAGCAAGGCTTCCTTCACCTGCTTGTTCCTCCGACTGTAAATGACGGGGTTCAAACTGGGGCTGACGAGACTGCAGAAAAGGGAAAGAACTTTCTCCCTCCCAGAGGAGTTACCGCTCCCGGGCCCCGCGTACATGAAGATGGCGTTTCCATAAAAGACACCCACCACGGTCGGGTGGGAGCCACACGTGGACAAGGTTTCGTGCCATCCTGGCACAGAGCGGATGCGCAGATCGGTGGCCGGGGTGTCCAGGGAGGAAATCAGGATTAAGGCTAAAGGCAAGAGGAAGAAGCACACACAAATAGCAAAGATCAGGACTTTATTGGCAGGAGCGGCAGTGCAGGCCAGCTTTAAGACAGCAAGAACTTCACAGGAGAAGTGGACAACCTCGCAGGGGCCACAGAAAGGCAGGTGTAAAGCCAGAGAGGCTTGCAGTGTACCAAATACGAACGCCAAAGCCCACAAAACCGTGGCAAGGGTGAGGCGCAGCCTCCAGATCATGATGAGGGCATAGCGCGGGGGGCGGCAGATTGCCACGTAGCGAACATGAGACATCACGGCCAGCAGCACGCACGCTGTAAGTGCAAAGATTAAATAAAGATGGATCTGTGCCCCACACCCAGCAACGGAGAGGGTTCTGCCTTGTCCAAGGAGGCTCCTTAGCATACGGGGGACATTGCTGGAGGCGTAGCAGATGTCCCCGATGGAGAAGTGGCAGAGGAAGAAGTACATGGGGCTGTGGAGGCAGTAGTCCAGGCAGATAAGCAGAAAGACAAGTGCGTTTCCCATCAGAGTGGCAGAGCAGAGGGCAGAGAAAAGGCCAGAGGCAGCGCTGCAGGGCTGGGGTGCTGCAGAACCCCAGGAGGACGAATTCTGTGACGGTCGTTTCATTCTGCACGCTGTGCTGGAGGTGAGGCAGCACAAACTGCGACCACGGAGTTCTGGAAGCGAAGGAGCAAGGAAAAGGAAAGAAAAAGGAGAGTTTTCCTAAGAATGTTGTGTCCTTCTTTACTTTTTACGCTGCAGCTCCCTTCTCCCTGTTTTTCCCTCTGACTCCAGTGAAAGGTGCGTACCACCCTCCCCATGCTGAGCGACGCACATCTGAATTGCAAGCTCCAATCTCTCTGCAAACTTTGAGCAGTTTGACCAATCTCGCACAACTTTGCTGCCTAGCTTGCCCTTGAAGTCCTTCTTTTCCTGGGTTGGGTTTGGGTTTTTTTTGCAGGGGGTGGGGAGGGGCAGGGTGTGGTGTCGCTGTTGGAGAAGATAAGATGATGAAGATTGCAGGTGTCGATTAAGGTGAAGTCAGAACAACTTCAAAGCAGCTATTTTAAATTAAGTCCATATTAAAAGGAATGCACAGTTCACAGAATAATTCCAGTTTTATCATTAAACCAACCAGCATTTCCAAGCCACTGCTGTGTCCTCTTTACCTTCGTGAAATGCATTCCTATTGAATCCTGCAGTTGCTTGATCCAACTCCCCTTCCCAGCAGGGAGGCTACTGCAGGCCCGGGAAGGTCAGGCAGAACGTCACCTTGGTTCCTGCTGTGCAGCTGCTCGCCGTTACCAGTTTCGCAGGGTGCTGGTCAAGGTCCCTGGGCATCCCCTGGCACTTGTCTCCACGCGGCTCTCTGGTCTCCAAGATCTTCCGCCACTTCCAGGATATTTCCTCCAGCCAGGATCTTCACCTTTTCCTTCCTGGGTCCCTTTCTTCTCTTCAAGATCCCTTCTTCTTGCTGGGAACCCTTCTTTTTGCCACCACCTCTTCTTTCTGGAACCCCACGCCCCCACTTTTCCCAATCTAAGTTGTCTATGTGAGCAGTACGAGGCCTGATCAGCCTCCGAATTAAGGCTTCTGGCTCCTAGCTCTGTATTAACTGTAGGATTCGGGACATGCCACTTTTGCTTATTCCAGGTGTTACCCAAATTTACAACCAGCCCACGCTGGCTGCGTGTAGCAAGAAGCAGGCTTCTGCTTGACAGCTCAGAATTCAGTTTCAGACATTCACACGCACAGACCTTGCCACACACGTGCACCCCGTCACGTCTTGCCTGGTAACCTTCACAGTTTGAGCCAGTTTTTTGTCTACGGCCGGGCTTCAGAGGCAGGGCATGGCCACAGAAGCGCATCCCCCCCGTCAGTCTGTGAGCTGAGCAAGGGAGACTCAATACTTGTCTGGTGAGCCTCATACCCAGGCAATGTGGGCGATCCCTCTCCTGCGACAGCCCTGGCAAAAGCCACAGCAGGGTGCTCCCTTGCCTCTGCCTAGGTCACTGGGGTTCCCCTGCCTGCCATTGCTCCTTTGTCCTCCTCTGTGTTTGTGGAGATGAACCTTTAACCACACAACCTAACACCTACAACGCCGGGAAAAAGAGAGGCTGCAGAGGGTCCAGCGGGGAAGGTCGCCGATGTACAATGCTCTTTGTGAGAGGCAGCACACCCAGCTCACCTCCTTGCTCCTGAGCTGCTCTATCGGAAGCACTGCGTGCAGGACGCTCTGCTCAACAGGCTGTGTCTGTCTCTGACTGCCTTGTCCTTGCTACAGCACCGTGTGCTGGGGGAACGCCACGGAGAGCAAGGAGGATGCTCTTTCCCCAGGAGCAACGGAGGGTGCTCAGCTGAGTGCTGCTGCAGGGGCCAAAGTGGGGCAGGCAGGCAGGCAGGGGAAGGCAGGAACGAGGGAGCTGGGAGTAACCGGCCAGTCTGGGAGATGCCCGAGAGGCTCGAGAACCCTGTAAGCACAGGACAAGCTTAGAGGAGGAGGTTCAACATGAGGCCCTGTGCTTAACCATCCCCTCCAGTTCTGGACCTTCTCTGCTTCCCGAGTTACCGTGCAGTTTAACAGCCTGGTGCAGAGATCCTGACTGGGAGATCACTGTACCTCCAGGACTTAGGGATCCACCTAACAGTTAACCTGAGCGGGTGCAGGTCTGTGCCGCGCTGTACCTACAGCGTGGCCTTCAGGCTGTGTCCCTACACATGTCCCTTGGCCGCAGGATAAACGGAGCTCGTTGACTGTAACAGAGGAGCCTCCAGGCAGCTCCTGCTTGGTACCAGCGAGTACACCACCTGCGCGGCCCTGCCGTTATCTAAAGTACAGCAAGAAGTCCGCGCGTGAACATCCTTTACGCATAGAGTTGTTTTCTTCTAAGAAAAGTTGTATAACACCGTGAATGACCAAAAGGAGGAACTTCTCCACAGGCAGGATCTGTACAGTGTGCCAAGGGAAAATCCATCTGGGGTCTGCCCAATGCTGCATGAACGCAGGGTCCCCAGCGTCTGAAGGGACCTAAGATTTACTTGCTACCTAGATGCCTCTTCTTGCTGCCTGTACGCCTTCTTCCTGGCTACCTCGCCTCCCAAGATCTTGCCCACCCCCCGCCTACTGGGGAGGGGGGGAATGTTAGAGAGACAGCCTCGATGCTGTGCCAGCACTGCTCAGCCATGGCCAAAACACTGCTGTGTTATCAACAGCTTTCTAGCTACCAGTACAGAGCACAGCACTACGAGGGCTGCTGTGGGGTAAAGGAACTCCAACTCAGCCAGACCCAATACAGAAGGGAAGTGGAGGAACAACAGAGGGGGCAGCCCAGGGACACAGAGCCCCAGGTCTCATCTGGCCGCTCCTGTGACCATACGGTGTATTCAAAATCAAATACCTGAAGTGCTCCCTTAGATGCAGTTTACAGCCCGGGGACAAGAAGGTGGCAGTTCTGCATTTTGCAGCTTCCAGGCTGATGGCAGAGCCAAAGCAAAAAAAAAAAAGTAACCAAACCAAACCAAACCAAGAGAGGTAAAACTGGAGCGCAGGGAGCAAATGCTTTTCTTTCACCTTAGGCCAACTGCTCAGACGCTCTCTATGCTGCCCTGCCACAGAGGGCATCCCTCTCGTACCAGTAAGAGACATAAGAGTGAATTAAAGCCAGGACCCCAAACCAGAACAAAAACCCGGTCGTGATGAAGAAGAAAGTGGAGAATGCATCAAATATAACAGAAAATTATTTTGGACGTTCCCAGTTTACATTTGGAAAAAAGAGAAAAAAAAAAAGAAGAGGAATTAGGTATTAAAAGAGCAGCACTGAATGATAAAGCAGTAGCAGTCCCTCTACCACTACAAACCCACACCCCCACACGCACGTACGCACGCAGACTTAACACCACCAAACTCCCATTGACTGTGACGTTCACCTCAGCTTGCTGGTCTAGAGATACTGAATGCCTGAAGCACACCAAGGATAACTGAAAACGTCTGCATGGCTTTAATGGGAATCCTCCAACTGAAACAAAGCGCTTTCTCCCTCCGTCTCCGTTGGCACATCCCCAAGTCACGCTCTCACTCCTCTCCTTCAAAGTCAAGATTCCTAAACGTGAAAAGCGGGAGTGGGGAAAGGCGAAGGGAAGAGAAAAAGAGGGAGAGCATCATCAGTGGAAGACCTGCCAGCTGCTGCTGATTCAGCCCTGTTCGGGGGACCACCCCAGCAGAGAGCAGCTGGTTTGCATGCCACAGTCCTCACTGCCTGTTCCCAGGGACAGGCCGTTTGCTCAGCCTTGCCGGCCAAAGCGTGGGAAAAGCGTAGGCGTGCGCCGTCACTTGCAGAGGAGCACGGTCACGTTCACGTGCAATCCTTTACCTTTTTCCTCCCTGGATTCAAAGGGTTTCTGTCTTCAAAGTGAGAGCCTTCCATACGGTCGTTTGTGACATTTCATCCAGGATAATAATCTCAGAAAGATCAGTCCTGCAATAAATATTTTACATAGCAATCCGTGATTATGGGAACTGATGCCACCAAGGGCATTAGCATCAGCAAGAGGAACAGCAGAGCCCCGAGAATCAAAGCTCCGCATAAGCGTGGGAGGTTTTGCTGGATGAGGAGTTTTGGGAGGCAAGCCGGGGAGCCGCAGAGCAACAGCTCTGTGCAAAGGCTCTTGCTGGGGTTTAGCCCCGGTCCGGGTTCCTAAGCCACTGCTGGTACAGATCACGCCTGCAACTCCGCATGTGTAAGCATGAGGATCTCCAGCTACCGTAAAGGCACTGATGATGCAAGCTTTGGGGGTCAAACGCGAGTGCTGCAGCCCCTCTGCTTGGGGTCAGAGCCCTGCGATCACCTCCTGCAGCCCTGCCCCCGAATTTGATTTTCCCACCAAGCTGCCTGCTGGTTTCTGTGGGATGCCCCACAAAGAGGCAAGTGGAGAAAACTCTGCCAAACACCTTCAAGCTAATCTTGCCGGGGGTCCTGGCGCTTGGTGGGGCTTTACCTGTCACTGCCTTGCTTTGGGATATCCACGTCACTGGTCTTCCCCACGTTCAGCTGAACTGAACTTGCAGCAGCAGCAGCTTCCATCGCCCTCCTGGACTCCTGATGTTAAAAAGGGACAAATCACGTTCTCTGTCTTTGGTCAAAGTGGAGATAAGCTGAATGCCCAGCACAAACTTAGCAGTCTGCCCTCCCCTTCTGCCCCTTGGCAGCTATAGGTATTAGTGCAGCAGGGGAGAAACCGTTCACTCCAAAGATTTCGGGGCAGGGGGATTGTGTGTTCAAAACACGATTATGAGCAAATCTTGCCAGCAGCAGCAGCAGCAGCATCACCATCTAATAATAATCATCATAATGATAATGACCTTTGTGAAAAACAACTCGTTTTAAAAATTACACCTGTATTCAACTGTTCAGCTCACTGCTACTTGAGGAAACAAAGGTTACAACGTGGGATCCAGGCTATTGGGATCTATTTCGACTGAGTGCTGATCTTCCCCCAACGTTTCCAGGCAAGCTGTAAGAGAAACAGGCAATCTCACAGCCCGACGGAGATGTCCAGCCCCGAGGACCCAGCAAGCCTTACCTCTTCTTCTTCTTCTCCGGCTTCATTTCTGGCATCGTCCAACTTCTTCTTCCTTTCTGGCATAAGGTCATCCAGAAAGCCGAGCTCTCGCTTTGAGAAGCAGAAATCCATCGCTTTCCGGACAAAGACGAGAGCCAAAACCTTCACGAATAAGAGGGAAGATGCGGTGAGCTCAGAGACGATGCCACCTCTCGCTCCAACGCTGCAAACACCCCGCTGCCGAGCGGCGGCAGCTCTTACCATCATGGGAAAGATGATGGCGGCACGGGACACCTTGATGGTCCAGAGCAGGACGAGGCAGGTCAGCTGGATCACCGTGAACAAATGCACCTTTCGCAAGGGCACGTGCCGCAGGTAGATGAAATCCGGCTGGTGTTTCGCCGGCATCCAAAACAGCTTCAAGCGATCAAAGAACTGCAAAATAAAAGGGAAAGGTTGCCACCTTGGGACTGCGGCAAGTTTCTGGCCCTCTCGAGACGTGGAGGCAGTTTGCAGCATCTCGCTTGCCGTCAGAAATCCTGGATCCCACCGCGTTCCTCCTGGGAGCAGCACCCATTTTCCCTTCGCTCCATCTATCAACCGGCTTGCCCCTGAGAGATGCCCACCAAACGGCAACTATTCCATGCCATTCCATTATTAGCATTTCTTGGCCCACTGAATCCCCCAGCGAGGATTTCCACCAGTGGTAGAAACTGCCTTCCCTTTGCACTGAATTCCCCCGCTTTCACGTAACCAAACACTGACCGGCCCTAAACCCTGAAACAGAGAGCGCTGAACTTGCCTGGTCCTCCCAGCCCTATATACCTCCTGTGCCTCCACCAATCTTTTTCTTACACAAAAGAGTTTCATTGCTTGCTCTGCGAGAAGTTCTTCCCATGCCACTGCTTTTTTCCCTGCTGCTACGGAGACAAAATACCAGGGAGCCGACATGCTGCACGCTGTAAAAGAGTCCGTACCTGAATTCCTCTGAGCGACGACACACCCATGTAGAGAAAGACGCCATAAAGCACAGGCATTGGTATAAACTGGGGGGAAAAAGAAAAAAAAAAAAAAGAATGCAATCGTTTCTTTTTCTATATTGCATTTTCAGTATTACCACCCTCTTCCGCAGGCACTGCCTAAAATTGCTTGAAGCTTTCCAGCTTCCGTTCAGGCTTAGAGATGGGTCAGATTTTAACCATTAAAGATTTTGTGCGCACGAGTGAGCTAAGGCTCTGCTTTAGGCTGAACTTGGGAGTTACCTCTCCTCAGAATAATCCTGTTTTCCAGAAAGGTTGGAGGAAAATAGGCGATTTCACCCGTGCTACCCTATGCCGCATTCTGTGGCGGTAGAAAAACACTTCTGCCTATTCTTGGGGCAACAGGCAAAGGCCACAGGCCTCCTTTTAGCCTAGAGACGAGATTACTTTGTGGGAGGAACGTGCAAGGAAGCCCACGGGGATGACCTCAGTGTGTTTAGCTCCTGGGAACGGCTGCTCCGGGGCGTTTGGGGAGCAAATTGCAGCCAGTAAAGGGCTGCCTGTTTGAAAGAGAGCAGATGTGCTGGTCTGAATATGCTCAACTGTAACCCATAAACATGGGCGGGCCTGAAAGGCACCCGAAAATTCAAGCAGTTGCGTTGCTCGCTCGCCTCGAGCACACCAAACGGGGGCCTGAAGGGCTGCAAAGCCTAACGGAGGCTGGTTCCCACCGTGGGTCAAGCCCCAAGGGTTGGGATCACCTCCTCCTCCTCCGCTCCACAACTAACTACTCAGGCCTGCAGAGAGGGGACTGTTTTTCGGTAACCTCCAACAAGCTCGCGGTTGTTGGGTGGTTTGCATTTTCCTCTCACCTTTAACACGGAAGTGAAGAAGACGGAGCAGCCCATGAGCACAAAGATCAGCAAGCCAGTGACTCTCTGCTCTCGTATCCCCAGAAACTTGGGTTGTTCTCCTGGAGCTGAGCAGTCAGACTCTACTTTGAGGCTATTCACGTGGGTGATGGACAGGACGGTCGCAGCCACAAACCAGGGCAGCCCCATCACAGAGCACACCCCGAGCATCACGGCCACCACAAAAAGGTCCAGGTGGTACCCGCATCCTTTCTGCAGGCAGGAAAACAAGAAACAGAGCATCCCATAGCACAAGAGCAAGGAGAACGTCGCAAGTCAGACTCAAACCCTGCTCGAGCACAAGTCAACTTCTTCAGAATTTAAAACAAGAAATGGAAACGAGTAAGGGTGTATGCAGGCTTTGCACAAGCACCTGGCGTGAAAATCTGGCAGGAGTTCAGACACAAGGGATATGGGGAGCTTGTGCGATACATACTTCTCCAAAAAAAGAACCCCACAACCCAAAACCACCAAACCATTTTTTTCACTCACAAAGAAAATTCTACCACTTGCAAGGAAGGTGTGACTCTGAGTTATCCCTGGCAGCGCATCAAAACAATTCATTCCCCGCACCTGCTGCTGCTGCCATTTTAAAACAAAAATGCGCTTCTATATTGCTCCAAGATTAATTTGCTCCTCCAAAAGGTTGCTCATCTGAACTGCCCTGTCACTTGCTCCCTGCATCATCGTTAATCCAGGAGAGCATCCTGCCACGCAGCCTGACCTTGTCCCAAACCAATGCCTTCAGAAAGCATCGGGAATAAGAGCTTCTCCCCAGACCTGCGGCCCAGAAGGGGCTGGGGCTGGCGTCATCTCTCACAGGCCCTTACCTTCAGCTTGTGCTCCTTCCTGTTCACAATAACGGCACTGATCTGCTGGTCCATGAATATCAAGATGGTGCAGAGCAGAGCTGGGACGAGCGCAGCCAACACCGTCCACCAAGGGTTGGGTCCTATGGGGTTGATGAACCACCCGCGGTCGTCTCTGGTAGGCTGCAACAAAGCCCACACATCAGCATCGTCTCCCAGCCCAGGCACTCCACTGGCTTTCATTTTCCCCTCCCTCCCTGTGTCAGAGCACCTCCCAGCCCTGGCTTCATGTCCCCCTCTCCCGTGGGCTTCAGCAGTGCCAGTCTCCTCTTTGCAAGCACCTCTAGATACTTCTCCTGTAGGCATCTAGTTTTGGGGCCATCTTCTCCTTTCCAGGAGGAAGCAAGGCACTTGGAGGTGGAAGAGGAGATGGTCACACCACCAGCATCTCCTCCAGACTCAGCCCTGCCCTGCCCCGGCATCACCTTGTGGCACCCCCACCTGCCAAAACACCCCATTACCTTGAACGCATGGGGGACCTGGAGCTTCGGCGATGGGATCCCAACCACAAAGTCAAGGAGCACCATGATGACGATGGTGAGGAAAACAGCAAAGTCGCTCACTGTGGACCGTACCTGGGGCAAGGAACCAGAGGTGAAAGGGGCATGACAAACAGGGCCGTAACGTGAGATGCAAGAGTTGCAGACATCCACAACATTAAGGCTGGTTAACCAGATCCCACCACCCCTCTGAGCACGTGCAGCCTGATCCCTTGCTTAGATACTGTTGCTGTGTTTGTCCCTGTGAGATCTGGTGTCAGACAATAAAAAAAGCTTAATTAGGCGGACAAGGGTTGGTTTAAGTCAAAACCTAAAAATAATAAAAATAACATTAAAAATAAGAAAACAGATGCCTGCCACTACAGCTACACTCACAGCTACAATGGCAACAAGGCACTGAGGCATCCTTTAGTCCTCAAAAGGAAGCTCCTCATTTGACTCTACTTTCCGCTCGAGCACATAATGCACAGAAGGTAAGGAAAAAAAACCCCAAACCCCAAAACTTTGGGAAACCTGACTTCCTACTACCTGAGGAGGAAAAAAAAAAAATTAAAAAAAAATCAAACCCCCAAAATCTTCAATCTGGGGCAGGTCACGAGGCAGGTGGGAAATGCTACGATGATTTTGCACTCATGGAAATGAGTGCGGGACATCCGAGCTCTTGGAGAGCTTGGCCTGCAAAGGCCAACGTTTCCCAGCTTGACCAAGGCGGGGCAAATACTGCTTAGTGCTCCAGGAAAGCCATTTTGGGAAACGAGTGTGGAGATGGACGCTGGCCACCATCTTCTGCTTACTCTGGTTGGAAAGTAGTGGCTGGTTTTAAACTTCTTCAAGAAGCTTGACAGGGCAAAGGTGGCGAAGAAGAGGATGCAGCACCAGAGGAACACGTCAGGCGTGTAGGGGCCGTCGCGTCCACAGGCAGGTCCTTGAAACTCCCCACGCAAATACCGACATTCCTGGAGAAACAGAGCATCAGGACACAAAGGCAGTGCACGTGCGGCAGGGAAACCTCGCATAGCTAGGGGGTTTTGAGGATCTTGGTCCAAGATCCACGACCCTGTAACTGCTCCTGCCAATTATATTTAATTTATTATATGAGCTCCTGCTCATTATATTTAATGAGCAGCAGCAGCAGCTGAACAAGTGACACATCGAACTACAGAGCGGAGAAATGAGATGTGAGGGGACACCATACCACACACCCTCGGCACGTCCTCTGCCTGCCATTTGAGCAATCGTGGCTAGAGAAGACACCAGAGGGAAGAGGAAACACTGGAAACTCTTGGGGATAGAGAGAGAGGGAAGAGGGAAGGAGGGCTAAAGACAACCATGGTAGGAAAGGAGGAGAAGAGACAAATCGTCCCGTCCCAGGGGAGGGCTCGCAGAACCTGGCCAAGAGGGCCTGAAGGCCACCATAAGAGCCTGCCGCCCTAGGCCCGGGCTCTGCTTCCAGCAACAACAGCCTGAGAGGCTGCTCAGACATGCAAATTTATGCATGTACCTACAGACAGCACTGAACGAGAAAGCAAGGCCTGGAGATACTAGGAACCCATTAAGGAGGCCAATTACTATCTTTCAAGCATCAACTTAAGTCCTACAACTTCTACAATAATCAAACCACCCACTACTTAACCTTCCTCCCAGTCAGAAATACTGTCCTGCAACAGGCCTGAGGGGGACGCTTGCTACCCACAACGTTGGGGACCAGGTAGACTGGGACAAGGTGGACTCTCCTCCCCAGGACCAAGCGGGTTAAAACCACACGCTAGATTTAAGCAAGGACTTTTCCGAGCAGCACTAGCACAGTTTGAAGCCCATCATTCCCTGAAGGGCTCTGACTTCTGCACCATGCAAATGCCCCTGGACCCCATGGCCGCGGCGCGAGGAAGCAGTGGCTCGGGGCACTTACGGTCACCGTGAGGTTTTCCCAGGCGATGCCAGACACGTTGATCTTGTTGCTCGCCCAGAAACGCAGCGTTTCGTTGCTGGGATGGGTCGGTGCCTCACACTTACAGCTGGCAGGAGAGAAGCCAAGACAGGGGTAAGGGAAAGGCGATGGAGGTGCAGCCCGGAGCTCCTGCCAAGGGGCAGCAGCTTTCTCAGGGGGAAAGAAACCCACTAGTAGCTGGTGAGGAAGTCCAGCTTGCTGTGCATGTGCACAGGGTAGGTGTCTCGCAGGTGACTCAGCTTCTCCAGAGCCTCGTAGATGAAGATGATGCAGATGAGGGAGGCAAAGGCTTCTTCCGTGAAGCGGGTGACGTAGCACACCAAACAGCTGGCGTCGGTGGCCACCAGCACTATGCACAAGAAGGCGGTCCACAGCCCAATGCACGCCCGCAGAGACAGATAGGAGAGCGTGTACTCCCTGGGAAAGCAAAATGAAACAAAGGCTGGAAAGGCCAGCAAGAGGCCCTGAGCCATGCCTGCCTTCGGGGAAAGCGGGGAGCAATTTTGGAGCGTGTCAAGGCTGCGGATGGGAAATGCAGTTTCCACGTACTACTACAGAGAGCCTCGGGGCTGTGGTGCAGGGGGTAGACCCACAGGAGGAGAGGCCAATTATTTAGTTACCACTGTTTAACAAGGATCTTGTGTTAACACCTTGGAGGCTGCTTGAGGTCAGGTCCCTCTTGGGCCAGGTGGTGTTCTCCCACATCACCCTGACGCCCTAACACTGAAACCAGCTGGGTTTGCACCCAGTCACCTGCTGCCAGCAAGCTGGGGCTTAATAATAAACCTTATGGCAACAAGGGTGGTTTATCTCCCACCAAAGCCATCGCAACAAAAGGACTGTCACTAAAATCTAGCAACTACCCCTAAGAAAAAGAAAAGAAAAGCATCTTTTCTCCATCACTGCCCCCTTCTGAAGGCTCTCGCAGCACCCAGCTGCGGCAGCCAGCCTTACTTGCAGAACTTGTAGAGGATCTTCTCAAACACGAGGACGGGTCCGGTGCTGCCGAGGATGGTGAGAGGTTGGCCGGCAAAGAGGCAATACACCACGCCGGCCATGGACGCGCCCAGCAGTGACTCCATGGCACTCTGTCCGGGGAAGAGAGGCAGCCGTGAGTAAATAAAGCGTTAGGGAGAAACAAAAACCAAAGCCAATTCACTGCAGCAAGGACTTTGGCCTGAGTTTGATCCTCCCCCATGCCCCCCAACAGAGAGAGGTGCTCACTATGTGGCCATTGGTCGCCTCCCCCAGCAGTCCCCCAAAGGTGATGACAGGGGACATGCAGGCACAGTAGAGGAAGAGGAAGGACGCCAGGCACTGCAGGCTCAGACCATCCCGGAAGTCGCTCCAGAACCACGGGGCTTTCCGCTTCACATCCAGGCTCAAACCTCCAAAGAGCCTGCAGGAAGGAAAAAGAAGAGAGTCTGTTCTCTTGGAGGAACACGTTGACTTTGCTTTGCTGCAGAAGGGCAATCACAAGCACAGAGTAACTTTCGTGGCTAAAAAGAAGCACCCTCCTTCATCCCAAATCAAGGAAACCTGCATGCAATGGTGATGGCTGGGGCTGAGCCCAGCCGCCCAGATCTCCCCCCTGCCCAGCCCAGGGGACCAAGCTGGCAATGTGGAGCCCCTTCACTGAACCAGCTAACCCCAAAGACCTGCTAGAAGGGAAGGTGCCTGCTCAGATTTGAGAGGCAAACAGAAAAAAAACCCCAAACTGTTAAAGCTCCCACCTTCCCGTCCGCTGCAGTTCAGGGCCACTGTGTTTCTCCAGCGTGCTGTGAGAAGCACTGTCATCAAGAGCTCCTGGCATCTTCCTTTTTTCCTGTTAAAATGGAAGTAAGATAAAGCTATGGACTTGTAACCACTGGCTTGTCTTGCGTCTGGTCTGGCTCTGTGACTGTGTCAGAGTGGGACCTTGTGAATTTGGGCCCCTGAACAGCATCCCCAGCCGTCCTGCCCGTCCCCCTCGCGCCTCCCACCTGCGAAGGGACGTTTTTCGGGGGCTCGATTCGGATCGATGGATCCCACTCTCCTGGCGGCAAGACCGTGACCTGATCCAGAAACTCGTCGATGCCAGCCACGAGGTCAGCCCCGTTCTTGGCTTTATAGGCAACGTCACGGAAAACCTGCCAATAGAAGACAACCTGGTGAGAGGACAACCCAGCTCGGATGTCCTAACCAGTGCAATAAGCTCTTGGCTAAACGCAAGGCTTTCTCCCCAAAATTTCCTGCTGGAAAGGGCAGGAAATATGCCCCCAAAAGGAAAAATCTGTGCATCGGGGCATTTGTAATCATCTCCCCCACGAGGCCCCCATCCCCCATGGCACACCATACCCTTCTGCTTAAAGAGCAAGAGAAGTTTTACTGGCCCTGGCAATGCCACCACTGGGGACAGCGTGCTGGGGAACCCGGCGAGAAGGATGAGGTGCAGGATGCACCCCGGGTGGGATTTCAGCCTCCAGGATGTGGGGTGATGCAAAGCTGCGTGTTTGCTTTGGGGTGAGAAAGAGGGCTGGGCTATTTGGAGAGCTGCGGGCAGCTGGGACAGCAAATCCTCTTCCTCACTACTTCAGAGACAGGGAGAGCTGAAGAAAGGCAAAAATGACCCGGAGCTATCTCATCTTGTCGCACCTCATCCGTCATGATAGTGGCCATGGACCTGCCGATCTCATGGTACTGATGGGCTTTTCCTTCTGGTCCAAGCAAAACAAACAGGAACCTGGGCAAGAAAAACAAAATGAGAGAGAGAAGAAGGTGTCCTTGCTCCAAGAGCACCCAAGGAAAGCCCTGGCAGCTCCCAGCTCAGAGCGTGGCTCAAGACGGGACACGTAGGCTCAGCGACGCCGCGATGAATTTGAAATTCTTCAAAACCGACGGCAAATTTAATTTGGGGGCCAACTTTCATTACAGTTGGCCAATGGGTTTAAAAGCTACAGCAGGGAATGGAGAAACGAAGGCGAGGAGATGTGGGTGGGGGAAACGTGCTTGCTCCCCCTCCCACTAGCCTTGTTCCCTTGGGACACCAAACTGATGCCTGCAACTTGATGTTTGGTTGGGTGTCTTTTTTACGGAAAAAATTTGCGCTTCTCATTCGCACCTTGTTGGGATGGGAACTTCCGTCATGCCTGAGAGGAGGACAGCCGGGCTCAGGCGGACAAATGCCACGATGGGCTGGTGAAGGAAATCCAGCTCTCCTACGAGCACGTTGGATGCTTCAGCCCCGGTGGGGATTTTCTTCATGAAGTGCAGCTCCGCCTGGGCACGACAAGCGATTTTCAGGCAATTATCCCAAAAGCAAAGCCCACAGCACTCTGCAGCACACTCTGCAGCCAAGTTTGCAAGAGCAAATCTGGCCCTAAAGGCGTAAGAAAGCTACGAGTGTCTCACCTTGCTTAAATCCATTGCTCCGCTCTCAGGGTTCACCCCATCTTTAGCTTCCGCAGCGGTGGGAGAAGGACAAGGGGTGATTGTTTGGGCTGGTAGGAAAAAGAAAGACACTCAGAAAGATGGACAAGGAGCAACTGGGACGCTTCTCCTTTGCCCGGACAAGTCTAATGGGGCCACAGCCCTGCAGAAACCCTCACCTGGCTTGTAGAGGAGGTGCAGGTCTGACTGCCTCTTGCTCACATCAGCAAACGAGCAGACAGCGGGGAGAAGGGTGGTTGTCTTCTCGTTCTGATGGTGGTGCTTCCTCAAAAGGACTTCTCGAACTCGCGCCCGCGTGTGCTCGTCAAACTCCGTGGACTGTTCTTGCTGGGCCAGGATCATATCTGAGGATGGCAAAGGGAAACAAAGCCATCAGAGCAGAAACCCCAACAAGTCCCGACCCCCAAAGCCCCCAGGGAAGGCTGTGCCACACAGGCTGTACCCTAATGCTGGCTCAGCCTTGCATAGCAAGGCTTTTTAATAATGTTCAGCCTTTGCAGCGAAAACGAGAATTTTCTTTTGCTAAGAAACATCACCCAAGTGCTTATTCATCATTCCGCTAAGATAAATATTTCCCATTCTAAATAACGCAATTTTCTTGCCCGACCTGGCCTTTCTGACTCTACACGTTTACCCAAATTATAAGCAATCTATAGCACAGACGTTCCCAGAGTTTCCCGTGCTGATCGAGTGCAATTTGCCGAGCCCAGGGAGAAACGTGCTAAGAACGGCTCCGACTTCTCCAGCCCTTGAAAGGGCTGAATGGAGACCTGCCGCCAGTCAAAGATAACTTCTCCAAAGCGGCTTTTACAATTAACTTCAAGTATCTTCCCCACAGAAATACACTGCTTGGTCATCGCCAGATAAACTCTGCCTTAAAACTCTTAAAAGCTGGATGTTAAGGCAAAAGTAAAAAAAAGAATGTGAGGAAACAGCTTGTAAGAAATAGTTCCTTTAAGGAGGTTCAGCTCTTACGCAGACTCCGTATTTCTAAGAGCAGCCTGCTAAGCCCTGACACACGCTCCTTTTTGGCTGCAGAATATTCTCTAGTGGCTTCTCCAACCCCACAGACTGCTTTCAAAAGGACCCCGTATTGGAATAAAAAAAGGGTGCGATGTTGCACGCCCAGTCTACATCCAAAAACAGCTCATGAGAAAAACACAGTGGCACTTCTGGAAAAGGACGTGCCATTGGGGCAGGGTTTGATTTGGGAGTGAAGAGCACCGTGGCGAGCTGAGCTCGGCTGTTCCCGGAGGGATGCAGCGCCCACGGTACCTGCAATCTCTTCGATGCTGTTGGCACAAATGTCCAGCAGCACCGACCCCTTGCTGATGCAGCTCCTCAGCTCGGAGAGGCTGTGCAAGGACAGCGTGCCAACGTAGGGCTTGCTCCAGCGCTCGCCGCCGTCTTCCACGTCCTCCTCAAACTTCAGCCACCTGCGGACATCGGGTGCGATCAGCCCCATTGCAAGAAAACAGCCCCAGCTCTGCAACCCCTTTGACAGAGCCACGGGGTGGCAAGAGGACAAGGCTCCTCGTGCCGCCACCTGCAGCTGCAAAAGCTTCGCGTCCTGGAGAGGAGAAAGCAGAGCCCACGGGCGCTGCCGGTGCGGGGACTCCTCTCCCACCGCAGCCAAGCAGCGGGGATTTACCTTGCCGTTTCCTTCCACTCGGCATCTCGGCCCTCTTTTACGCAGATCTCATCCAGCTCGGAGAACAAGTGGTGAGGGACGTGCTGCTCGTCCTCCTTGGTCCTGAGAATGAACTGCACCCGCTGGGACGGGGAGCCTGGGGGCAGAAGGCAAAGACCCATCCCGTTACCGCGCCTGAACACAGCTCGTCACGCTCACGTGCAAAGTGGCCATCAGCACCAGTGCAGCCATAAACACTGGGCTGGCCCCTCTCCCCTGCGTCTGTCTGGGCTTGCACAGAGCCGTGGAGAAGGAGAAGCATCTAGTCCACCTCTGCATAAGGATGGGCTGCTTTCCTTCCCCACATTGCCATTTTTAAAGCCAGGATCCCTCTAAGGAAGACGAGCCTAAACCCATTAGGCATTTAACTGCATTAAAAAAAAAAAAAAAAAAAAAAAAAAAAAAGTAAAACTTAGGAAAAAGAGGGCGTTGCGCAATAAGGCCACTACTTTCCCTCGGAAGAACAGCAACTCACTCAAACTAGCCACGGGGACCTGCTTGCAGAAGGCCCCAGCGCCCACGCTGCCCCCAGGAGTTTAGCGAATGCCGCGGTGGGACTTACAGTGGTAGCCCTGCTCCGTCGGGGCAGAGTCCTTCTCCCATTCCCCTTCCCGATGCTTCTGGCTGTGGCGTCGGTGATGCCGGTGGCTCTGCCTAACCAGTGGCATCCGCGCGCCCACGTACAGGGTCCGGTGGCCTGCGAAAAAGCAGCGTTTTTTGCAGCACTCTCGGCATTGCGGCAATGGTTGAGGTGGCCGGTGCCTTGCTAAGCCACGGTTAAATCCCAGGAGCAACGCCAGCTTCCCTTAATGTTATTTTCACTGGACCTCCTTTTTTCCAAGCCTATTTTACTCGAGCTTTGCAACAGCACAGCAACAACAAGTGTTGGCTCCGGGTCATCTAAAAGTGCCCCCAGAGTATCGGACCTCTTCTCAAATTCCAGCTTCGGCTGGACAACACTCAGACTTGCTCATTAAGCAGCAACACAAGCTAATTCTTTTCAAAATCGCTGTACGGCACGAGGCGACAAGAGACGATCAAATCAGTCCCATCGTAATGAACTCCAGGACAAAAAAAGAAAATCACAGCCCCGCGTCTGCAGCCCTGAAATGATTCTCCTGACATGATTCTCCTGACCTCTCCAAGCCAGAAGCAGCCTCTGCGAGGAAAAAAAGCCGTGAATTATCGAGCCCCATGGCTACAACTCACACCGTGGCCTCCCGGGGGGCTTCTTCCCTCCGTTTAAAAAGCCGTAATAGTAAAAAACGTGACAATAACTGTGCTGCTTTATTGAGAAGCGCGGCACGTTTTGCTGCACATGATGTGACACCCAACAAGGCACACAGGAGAGACTTTGTGCAATGGGAAAACGCACTGGGCTGGTGGCTCCTCTACCAGGATCTCAGCAGAGACTCACCTTCCAACTCCTCCTTCTCATAGCGAACACTGACAGCGTTGCTCCTTCTTCCCCGGTCAATCACTGCCTCCTCGTCATGTCTCTGTTTAGCAACGACAAGAAGGGAAAAGTTGGGGCTGGGGGTGGAGAGCTCCCTTACGTCCTCCCAGCCATCATCCACCCCTGCGTCCACGCGAGTCCACGAGCCATCACGCCTCTGCGTGCCTCCTCCTCCTTCAGGCACAGCCCTAAAACCACGGACTTGTAGGAGGTTTTTCTTCCCATATGCAAATAAAACAGCCCATAACATCACCTGTACTGTATACCACGAGAGTCTGGACGTATTTAATACAGCAGGAGAGGGATGAGTGTTTCAGACCAAACAAACCCACCTCCTGCTTTGATCTTGAGGTTCCTGTCTAAAAAAGTGATTTCCAAACTGGAAAAAAAAACCCCAACCCACAAAACTGCACTTTTGAGCCCCGGCCGTGCTACCTGTAACTCTTCCAGAAGTGTCATTTTGTAACCCCCGTTGGGGTTCATCCTCACGTCAGTCACTGGGTTTTGGGGACAACTGAACCTCCAGGTCAGTCAGGGGGCCCGATTCCCCAGGGACTGATGGAGTAGCCCTCACGGGAGGAGCTAAGCGGCACCCAGTGTGCACCAACTCCAGAGACACAATAGGGACCATTATGAAATCACAAGCTATGATGCGGATCCAGGCAGCTACTTAAAGCCACGCACCCCTAGACCCTTCCCGCTTGGAAAACTTAGTGCCTGGGGAGAAGCCAGCTCTGCTTTGAGCAAAAACTCTCCAGAACAGAGAAACTTCCTGCATGAGAGGTATCAGGCTCAAAAGTGTGCAGAAGGAAAACCCTTCACAGGCTCGTTCGCCCTCCTGAGAAGCAAAGCCCATTAGCAGCAGCATGTTTTCTCTCTTTTTCTTTCTAACAGTAGAGCTGAAGCTCTAGCATCCTGAGGATAACAGGAGGTACAAATACGGTAGGGAAAAAGAATATCTTACTGGATCAATGGGTAGATTCAGAAAAAAACCCTGCTACACAGTAGTTTATCCTGACTGCTAGCTAGAACCGAGAAGACTGCTTTCTCCACCTGGTTCCGGTGGAACATACTACCCGTCTAGGACGGCTGCATCTGAGGAACAAGAATTAGTTATCTGCAATACAAGGAATAACAATGAGTCATTTTGTGTCATGATATTCATCAGACTGCACAGAGAAACAAGAGACAAATGCATTTGAATAACCATGTCTTGTGTTACGTTTTAACCACTTAACATTCCATGAGAAATACCCCAAGAGCTCAAGAAGAAAGAGCAGAAAGACAGGAGACAGGTGAAAGCCTAGAGCACCAGCTAGACGGAATGAAAGACCCTCTTCCTTCTCTGAAGCTTCAGCAAGGCTTCCTTCACCTGCTTGTTCCTCCGACTGTAAATGACGGGGTTCAAACTGGGGCTGACGAGACTGCAGAAAAGGGAAAGAACTTTCTCCCTCCCAGAGGAGTTACCGCTCCCGGGCCCCGCGTACATGAAGATGGCGTTTCCATAAAAGACACCCACCACGGTCGGGTGGGAGCCACACGTGGACAAGGTTTCGTGCCATCCTGGCACAGAGCGGATGCGCAGATCGGTGGCCGGGGTGTCCAGGGAGGAAATCAGGATTAAGGCTAAAGGCAAGAGGAAGAAGCACACACAAACAGCAAAGATCAGGACTTTATTGGCAGGAGCGGCAGTGCAGGCCAGCTTTAAGACAGCAAGAACTTCACAGGAGAAGTGGACAACCTCGCAGGGGCCGCAGAAAGGCAGGTGTAAAGCCAGAGAGGCTTGCAGTGTACCAAATACGAACGCCAAAGCCCACAAAACCGTGGCAAGGCTGAGGCGCAGCCTCCAGATCATGATGAGGGCATAGCGCGGGGGGCGGCAGATTGCCACGTAGCGAACATAAGACATCACGGCCAGCAGCACGCACGCTGTAAGTGCAAAGATTAAATACAGATGGATCTGTGCCCCACACCCAGCAACGGAGAGGGTTCTGCCTTGTCCAAGGAGGCTCCTTAGCATACGGGGGACATTGCTGGAGGCGTAGCAGATGTCCCCGATGGAGAAGTGGCAGAGGAAGAAGTACACGGGGCTGTGGAGGCAGTAGTCCAGGCAGATAAGCAGAAAGACAAGTGCGTTTCCCATCAGAGTGGCAGAGCAGAGGGCAGAGAAAAGGCCAAAGAGGCAGCGCTGCAGGGCTGGGGTGCTGCAGAACCCCAGGAGGACGAATTCTGTGACGGTCGTTTCATTCTGCACGCTGTGCTGGAGGTGAGGCAGCACAAACTGCGACCACGGAGTTCTGGAAGCGAAGGAGCAAGGAAAAGGAAAGAAAAAGGAGAGTTTTCCTAAGAATGTTGTGTCCTTCTTTACTCTTTACGCTGCAGCTCCCTTCTCCCTGTTTTTCCCTCTGACTCCAGTGAAAGGTGCGTACTACCCTCCCCATGCTGAGCGACGTACATCTGAATTGCAAGCTCCAATCTCTCTGCAAACTTTGAGCAGTTTGACCAATCTCGCACAACTTTGCTGCCTAGCTTGCCCTTGAAGTCCTTCTTTTCCTGGGTTGGTTTTGGGTTCTTTTTGCAGGGGGTGGGGAGGGGCAGGGTGTGGTGTCGCTGTTGGAGAAGATAAGATGATGAAGATTGCAGGTGTCGATTAAGGTGAAGTCAGAACAACTTCAAAGCAGCTATTTTAAATTAAGTCCATATTAAAAGGAATGCACAGTTCACAGAATAATTCCAGTTTTACCATTAAACCAACCAGCGTTTCCAAGCCACTGCTGTGTCCTCTTTACCTTCGTGAAATGCATTCCTATTGAATCCTGCAGTTGCTTGATCCAACTCCCCTTCCCAGCAGGGAGGCTACTGCAGGCCCGGGAAGGTCAGGCAGAACGTCACCTTGGTTCCTGCTGTGCAGCTGCTCGCCGTTACCAGTTTCGCAGGGTGCTGGTCAAGGTCCCTGGGCATCCCCTGGCACTTGTCTCCACGCGGCTCTCTGGTCTCCAAGATCTTCCGCCACTTCCAGGATATTTCCTCCAGCCAGGATCTTCACCTTTTCCTTCCTGGGTCCCTTTCTTCTCTTCAAGATCCCTTCTTCTTGCTGGGAACCCTTCTTTTTGCCACCACCTCTTCTTTCTGGAACCCCACGCCCCCACTTTTCCCAATCTAAGTTGTCTATGTGAGCAGTACGAGGCCTGATCAGCCTCCGAATTAAGGCTTCTGGCTCCTAGCTCTGTATTAACTGTAGGATTCGGGACATGCCACTTTTGCTTATTCCAGGTGTTACCCAAATTTACAACCAGCCCACGCTGGCTGCGTGTAGCAAGAAGCAGGCTTCTGCTTGACAGCTCAGAATTCAGTTTCAGACATTCACACGCACAGACCTTGCCACACACGTGCACCCCGTCACGTCTTGCCTGGTAACCTTCACAGTTTGAGCCAGTTTTTTGTCTACGGCCGGGCTTCAGAGGCAGGGCATGGCCACAGAAGCGCATCCCCCCCGTCAGTCTGTGAGCTGAGCAAGGGAGACTCAATACTTGTCTGGTGAGCCTCATACCCAGGCAATGTGGGCGATCCCTCTCCTGCGACAGCCCTGGCAAAAGCCACAGCAGGGTGCTCCCTTGCCTCTGCCTAGGTCACTGGGGTTCCCCTGCCTGCCATTGCTCCTTTGTCCTCCTCTGTGTTTGTGGAGATGAACCTTTAACCACACAACTTAACACCTACAACGCCGGGAAAAAGAGAGGCTGCAGAGGGTCCAGCGGGGAAGGTCGCCGATGTAAAATGCTCTTTGTGAGAGGCAGCACACCCAGCTCACCTCCTTGCTCCTGAGCTGCTCTATCGGAAGCACTGCGTGCAGGACGCTCTGCTCAACAGGCTGTGTCTGTCTCTGACTGCCTTGTCCTTGCTACAGCACCGTGTGCTGGGGGAACGCCACGGAGAGCAAGGAGGATGCTCTTTCCCCAGGAGCAACGGAGGGTGCTCAGCTGAGTGCTGCTGCAGGGGCCAAAGTGGGGCAGGCAGGCAGGCAGGGGAAGGCAGGAACGAGGGAGCTGGGAGTAACCGGCCAGTCTGGGAGATGCCCGAGAGGCTCGAGAACCCTGTAAGCACAGGACAAGCTTAGAGGAGGAGGTTCAACATGAGGCCCTGTGCTTAACCATCCCCTCCAGTTCTGGACCTTCTCTGCTTCCCGAGTTACCGTGCAGTTTAACAGCCTGGTGCAGAGATCCTGACTGGGAGATCACTGTACCTCCAGGACTTAGGGATCCACCTAACAGTTAACCTGAGCGGGTGCAGGTCTGTGCCGCGCTGTACCTACAGCGTGGCCTTCAGGCTGTGTCCCTACACATGTCCCTTGGCCGCAGGATAAACGGAGCTCGTTGACTGTAACAGAGGAGCCTCCAGGCAGCTCCTGCTTGGTACCAGCGAGTACACCACCTGCGCGGCCCTGCCGTTATCTAAAGTACAGCAAGAAGTCCGCGCGTGAACATCCTTTACGCATAGAGTTGTTTTCTTCTAAGAAAAGTTGTATAACACCGTGAATGACCAAAAGGAGGAACTTCTCCACAGGCAGGATCTGTACAGTGTGCCAAGGGAAAATCCATCTGGGGTCTGCCCAATGCTGCATGAACGCAGGGTCCCCAGCGTCTGAAGGGACCTAAGATTTACTTGCTACCTAGATGCCTCTTCTTGCTGCCTGTACGCCTTCTTCCTGGCTACCTCGCCTCCCAAGATCTTGCCCACCCCCCGCCTACTGGGGAGGGGGGGAATGTTAGAGAGACAGCCTCGATGCTGTGCCAGCACTGCTCAGCCATGGCCAAAACACTGCTGTGTTATCAACAGCTTTCTAGCTACCAGTACAGAGCACAGCACTACGAGGGCTGCTGTGGGGTAAAGGAACTCCAACTCAGCCAGACCCAATACAGAAGGAAAGTGGAGGAACAACAGAGGGGGCAGCCCAGGGACACAGAGCCCCAGGTCTCATCTGGCCACTCCTGTGACCATACGGTGTATTCAAAATCAAATACCTGAAGTGCTCCCTTAGATGCAGTTTACAGCCAGGGGACAAGAAGGTGGCAGTTCTGCATTTTGCAGCTTCCAGGCTGATGGCAGAGCCAAAGCAAAAAAAAAAAGAAACCAAACCAAACCAAACCAAGAGAGGTAAAACTGGAGCGCAGGGAGCAAATGCTTTTCTTTCACCTTAGGCCAACTGCTCAGACGCTCTCTATGCTGCCCTGCCACAGAGGGCATCCCTCTCGTACCAGTAAGAGACATAAGAGTGAATTAAAGCCAGGACCCCAAACCAGAACAAAAACCCGGTCGTGATGAAGAAGAAAGTGGAGAATGCATCAAATATAACAGAAAACTATTTTGGACGTTCCCAGTTTACATTTGGAAAAAAGAGAAAAAAAAAAAAGAAGAGGAATTAGGTATTAAAAGAGCAGCACTGAACGATAAAGCAGTAGCAGTCCCTCTACCACTACAAACTCACACCCCCACACGCACGTACGCACGCAGACTTAACACCACCAAACTCCCATTGACTGTGACGTTCACCTCAGCTTGCTGGTCTAGAGATACTGAATGCCTGAAGCACACCAAGGATAACTGAAAACGTCTGCATGGCTTTAATGGGAATCCTCCAACTGAAACAAAGCGCTTTCTCCCTCCGTCTCCGTTGGCACATCCCCAAGTCACGCTCTCACTCCTCTCCTTCAAAGTCAAGATTCCTAAACGTGAAAAGCGGGAGTGGGGAAAGGCGAAGGGAAGAGAAAAAGAGGGAGAGCATCATCAGTGGAAGACCTGCCAGCTGCTGCTGATTCAGCCCTGTTCGGGGGACCACCCCAGCAGAGAGGAGCTGGTTTGCATGCCACGGTCCTCACTGCCTGTTCCCAGGGACAGGCCGTTTGCTCAGCCTTGCCGGCCAAAGCGTGGGAAAAGCATAGGCGTGCGCCGTCGCTTGCAGAGGAGCACGGTCACGTTCACGTGCAATCCTTTACCTTTTTCCTCCCTGGATTCAAAGGGTTTCTGTCTTCAAAGTGAGAGCCTTCCATACGGTCGTTTGTGACATTTCATCCAGGGTAATAATCTCAGAAAGATCAGTCCTGCAATAAATATTTTACATAGCAATCCGTGATTATGGGAACTGATGCCACCAAGGGCATTAGCATCAGCAAGAGGAACAGCGGAGCCCCGAGAATCAAAGCTCCGCATAAGCGTGGGAGGTTTTGCTGGATGAGGAGTTTTGGGAGGCAAGCCGGGGAGCCGCAGAGCAACAGCTCTGTGCAAAGGCTCTTGCTGGGGTTTAGCCCCGGTCCGGGTTCCTAAGCCACTGCTGGTACAGATCACGCCTGCAACTCCACATGTGTAAGCATGAGGATCTCCAGCTACCGTAAAGGCACTGATGATGCAAGCTTTGGGGGTCAAACGCGAGCGCTGCAGCCCCTCTGCTTGGGGTCAGAGCCCTGCGATCACCTCCTGCAGCCCTGCCCCCGAATTTGATTTTCCCACCAAGCTGCCTGCTGGTTTCTGTGGGATGCCCCACAAAGAGGCAAGTGGAGAAAACTCTGCCAAACACCTTCAAGCTAATCTTGCCGGGGGTCCTGGCGCTTGGTGGGGCTTTACCTGTCACTGCCTTGCTTTGGGATATCCACGTCACTGGTCTTCCCCACGTTCAGCTGAACTGAACTTGCAGCAGCAGCAGCTTCCATCGCCCTCCTGGACTCCTGATGTTAAAAAGGGACAAATCACGTTCTCTGTCTTTGGTCAAAGTGGAGATAAGCTGAATGCCCAGCACAAGCTTAGCAGTCTGCCCTCCCCTTCTGCCCCTTGGCAGCTATAGGTATTAGTGCAGCAGGGGAGAAACCGTTCACTCCAAAGATTTCGGGGCAGGGGGATTGTGTGTTCAAAACACGATTACGAGCAAATCTTGCCAGCAGCAGCAGCAGCAGCAGCATTACCATCTAATAATAATCGTCATAATGATAATGACCTTTGTGAAAAACAACTCGTTTTAAAAATTACACCTGTATTCAACTGTTCAGCTCACTGCTACTTGAGGAAACAAAGGTTACAACGTGGGATCCAGGCTATTGGGATCTATTTCGATTGAGTGCTGATCTTCCCCCAACGTTTCCAGGCAAGCTGTAAGAGAAACAGGCAATCTCACAGCCCGACGGAGATGTCCAGCCCCGAGGACCCAGCAAGCCTTACCTCTTCTTCTTCTCCGGCTTCATTTCTGGCATCGTCCAACTTCTTCTTCCTTTCTGGCATAAGGTCATCCAGAAAGCCGAGCTCTCGCTTTGAGAAGCAGAAATCCATCGCTTTCCGGACAAAGACGAGAGCCAAAACCTTCACGAATAAGAGGGAAGATGCGGTGAGCTCAGAGACGATGCCACCTCTCGCTCCAACGCTGCAAACACCCCGCTGCCGAGCGGCGGCAGCTCTTACCATCATGGGAAAGATGATGGCGGCACAGGACACCTTGATGGTCCAGAGCAGGACGAGGCAGGTCAGCTGGATCACCGTGAACAAATGCACCTTTCGCAAGGGCACGTGCCGCAGGTAGATGAAATCCGGCTGGTGTTTCGCCGGCATCCAAAACAGCTTCAAGCGATCAAAGAACTGCAAAATAAAAGGGAAAGGTTGCCACCTTGGGACTGCGGCAAGTTTCTGGCCCTCTCGAGACGTGGAGGCAGTTTGCAGCATCTCGCTTGCCATCAGAAATCCTGGATCCCACCGCGTTCCTCCTGGGAGCAGCACCCATGCAGTGCTCTCTCTACCATGAGGAGATCAAACACCTGCAGGCTGCTCAGAAACGTACGCACACTACTGGCAGTGCTGTCCAAAGGGATTACACTGAGGGAAAGAGCTTGATCACAGACAAGAGCAACGTTTCAAGCATCTTCTGAACACCACACAACACCACAAGACAGACAACACACCTTCCTCTCCAAAATCAACACAGAGAACAAAACAAGGAGGAAGGTTAATCCTCCTGGATCTGACACTATTCCAGCAGAATGCTAATAAGGAAAGCTAAAGAAACAACTGCATTTCAATTCAACCCAAAATAAAGTCATGCAGCAGAATTTCAAAGACTCATCCTACTTCTCCAAAGGAAAAAGGAGACTAGTGTGGCATGAGATTTAATGCAGCTTCAGGTCTGGAGACAGCCTAATTCGCGTGGTGTTCATAGCACAGTCTCTTCAATTCTGCAGCAGCTAACAACAGTCACTTCCAGAGTAAAGCCAGGCCCTGGCAATGCCTGTACACATCTCATTGCAAAAGCAAATTCACTCACACTCATAAAACCACTCTCTAGCTCCCTGGCTGCCAACCCCAAACGCGCTCCCCCGCAGGAGCTCCCCGGACCCTGCTCGGGCCACCAGGGCTGGGCTCAGGAAGGAGTTTTTTCCCCCAGGCAGATTGCCACAGGTCCCGGGGGGGTTCGCCTTCCTCTGCAGCACTGAGCACAGCCCCTTGCCGGGGTCCTCGGGGCCATTTCTGGCCAGCGAGTCCCTGCTGTCGCAGGAGCAGGAGTCCAGCTGTGCCCTCCAGCCCCCCGCCTCTCTTCCCTGGGCCAGCTTGGCAGGGGAACCTCACGTCTCCAGGTCACCTGCAAAACAAGGAGCCTCAAGGAAGCCGACTCTTCCCTGCTGCTTTTAAGCTGGTACACTTCCGTGGGGAGAAGAGAAAGCCTGGGGGTGTGGGGGGGTGTCTTACCTATCTATCTATACTAATCTGTCTAAAGCTGCTGGGAGGGAATGAAGATGAGGGAGCCAGGCTCTTCTCAAGAGTGCCCACTGAGAGCACCAGAGGCAACAGGCACAAATTAAAACACATGATATGCTCCAGCTGCACATGAGAAAACAACTTTTTCCTGTCCACGTGGTCAAACACTGGCACAGGTTGCCCAGGGAGTTTGCAGAGTCTCCGTCCTTGGTGATGTTCAAAACCCAAGGGCACACTGTCCCGGGCAACCTGCTCTAGGTGAGCCTGCTTGAGCAGGCCGGTTGGACCAGAGGAACTCTACAGGTCCCTTCCAACCTCCACCCTCCTGTGTGAGTCTGTGCTTTGGTTTCACTCCTAAAGCACCTGAACTCAGCCCTGATGCCTACTGGAAAGGGTGCTGGGGCAAGGCACGATCCCAGACTCCTTCCCGAGGGTTCATCACAAAACCCCATCTACCTAGTCCAGAATATCATATGGCAGACACACTCAGAAGAGAGAAAAGATCCTTTTATTGCAAACATCAACTGCAGCGGGGGGCGGGCCCAGGAGTCACAGGGCTTCAGCCAGTAACAGGGAAACGGCACCTACAACAACAGAGTCAGAGAGCACTGATAAACCCATGAAGGCAGGAATAGGCAGGACTTGGTTCCCCTTTCTTTAGGGAACACCGTTGATGAGGAATTGCTCATAGCCCAGAAGAGAGAGCTATGGCTGGCATCAACCAGGGGACGGCTCTGGCGCCTTATCCCCATGGGTAATGCCCTTAGAGACCTGCGTGCGTGCACAGATGCACAGGGCCCCTGTGCCACGCAGCAGGGCTCGATGGGGAGCGGCCATGGAGTTATTTCCAAGCCCTGCGCAGCACAGTCCCTCACCAGCGAGTCGGACTGACTTGGAGCAGCGCTGAGAGTTGGGAAAGATGGGCAGCAGAGCCTGGTACACACCTGGGCTTCTTGACCTGCTGGACCTTCCTGCTTCTTTTAAGTCCCCATCACTTTCTCTCTTCCTTCTTTTCTTTTCTCGTTGGCATTCCTTCTCCTCTGCCCAGGCCTGTTTTCTCTTTCTTTTCTTTCCATTTTCCTTTTCCTGGGGGGAGCCTGCAAACCTTTCCATCCCACAGTATGATTAGGTAGGTAAAGCCAGGATCAACTAGAATCAGTTCTTGATTTACCCAAAGCTGACTCATTTTACCTTCTTTCCTCTGAAACGCTCTTTAGTCCTTCTGTGCATCCCAGGGAGTCTACTGTGGTCCCTGGGGTGGTTGCAGCCAAAGCAACGGGTGCCTACAACAGAAATGTCAGAGTCAGCAGGTGGCAAGGGACACCCTGGAGTAGCAGGTGACTGTTTGGCAAAATGCTGCCTTAGCCCTACAGAGAAGATCCCTTCGGCTGGTTTGCATTAGCCCTTTCTTCCAAGGGCCTCACTTTGGAACACAGGGTTCACACGGGTGTGTGACACTCGGTTTGTTTCTGGCAGCTCAACAAACACGGGGATACTGTGTCTCGGGTAGGAGGGTAGCTCCTGATGGAGCTGCCATACCTCTGCCGTTTCGGACTCCACCACCGCGTCTCCCCCAGCTTCTTTGAGGACGTCCAGCAGAGAGGCGGGTGGTGTGTGCAGCAAGGCTTCTGCCTGGTGGTCCTTGTCTGCTCTGCCTGCAGGGCCACTTTGCTCTTCCAAATGCAGCTCTAGAAAGGAAAAGCACGTGCAGCAAAGTGACTCCTTGGAAGTAAAGCACACCTAAAGCAAAACCCACCCAAAGCCCTACACCAGCTGTCTTCTTGACGTTGAGGTTTCTGGTACCCCAAGCCCCAGCCCGGGACAGCCCTCAGTTCCTCCTCGTACCTGTGGCTCTGTCCATGGGTGCTGGCGACTCCCCGGCTGATGGACAGGAGCGGCCAGCCATCTCCTCCACAAAGATGTCACCGCAGTTTTCAATGAGAAACGCCACCAGCACGTTCACCTGCACACATCAAACCCTTGGGCTCAACCCAGGTGCCTGAAAATGTATCACGCAGCCTTTCCCACTCCCGACCCTTGCCTCTGCGCAGGCGGCTGTGGTTGTGGGGCTGCTCTTGCAGGCAGCTACCCCACCGGCATTTGCTCAAGAGAGGAGGCAGCCAGGGACCTCTGAGCAGCCAAGCTCGGATGGGCCGGCAAGGCTGCAGCCGGCTGCTCAGTACAGCGCACCTTCTCAGTCACAGCCAGCATGGCCTCGAGGGGGAGCAGGTCCTCGTGAGGTGCGCTCAGCAGATTTGGCCCAAGGCAGATGGCCAGGTTGCTGGCGGTCATTCTGCTGCTGGAGGCGTTGTGGCCGATGTGCTGGAGGAGGGCCAGCAGCCGCTTGAGGAGGAGGAGATTGGCTCCAGGCAACTTCTCGGCCACCCTGAGGGAACAGGAACTCAACGTTAATAGAGAAGATGCTGCCCACAGCCGTCCCCAAAGCTTGCCCAACGCAGGGGGGTTGCGCGGCTTTCCGGGTGCTCTCAGCCAGCGGTCAGTGCTCCTGCGCTTCAGGAAGGAAGCACGGCCTTGCTTCCCAGCTCCTCATTTCACCCAAGCCCAGGCAAGGGAAGGCTCCCTGTCCATGCCCTTTCCCCCAAAATCTAAGCTCACCCCAGCAAAAGCAAGCTGTCAGAAGACACAGCTTTTTAAGGAGACTGTCCCTTTTCAGGCAAGTCCCAGGCCTCTACCAGGCCCTCCTCAACAGGCAGGCTGCTGCCCACACTTACGCTTTCAGCTCTTCAACTTTCTCCTCCTTGCCGCTCTTCTGCATCGCTGCCATCCAGTCCTCATAGAGGTCTGTCACGAGGAGCTTGGCGGGGATGCTTCGGAGGAAGTCCTGCAATGCCAGGGGCTCCAGGTGAGCCTCTGAACACTCCAGGCCAGGCAGGAGCTCTTCCAGCTGCAGGTCAGAAGCGCTCACCTTCAAGATGACGGCCAGCAGCAGCGCAGGCTGGCTGCCCAGGTCGACATCCGCACCGTGGTCCAGGGCCTCCCGCAGCTCACGAAACTCTGTCCCGCCGGCAGCTCTTCGGAATACCCCTTCTGTCAACGGTCCTTCCTTGTGCAGGAGAGCCAGCATCTCCTGCAGGAGCAGCAGGAGAACAGCTGCTTGGCTGAGAAGCTGCCTTCCAACAGCAGTGACCAAAGCACTGCCCCAGATCCTGCTCCTTTCCCCCTGCAAAGGGGGCTGGCACCAGAAGCATCTTCTGGGGGTGAAGGGCCCAATCCCCCATCCCCGGAGCTCCTGGGGACACCCACCTCCCCTCTGGAGCAGCTGGAGGGAGGGCTGGGGACCCCCCGGCCAGGCTGGTTTACCTGGATGGACTGGGGCAGGGAGCCATCCTCCCCGCAGAGGGCTGCCAGGGGCTGGCCAAAGAGCGCCCTGCTGCAGCCGGAGCCCGTCTGCCCTGGCGCCTGGGCAGCAGCTGGGGTCCTCTGCAGAGCAAAGGGCCAGGGCAGCCCCATCCTCCTCCTCCTCCTCCTGCTGCTGATGCTGTTCCCTCCTTCTGAAAAGGAAAACGGAGCAAGAGCGCGTCAATGGAGACAGCCGGGCCAGCACTCCCGGAGCCTGCCCTGCCTGCAGCACGGTGCTGAGCGGTGCGGCAGGATGGGCAGGGAGCCAGCAGCTGGAACCACAGCTCCAGCTCAGCGGCTCCAGCTCGGAGGCTCCTGAGAGCTGGCGTGCCACCGGGACAACCTGTCCCAGCCCTCGCCCTGCCCTCCTCCAAGCTGTGGGCAGCAGGAGAGGCTCTGGGTCCCCGCGGAACCACGTCCAGCGGCTGCTGCCCAGCGGGTGTCCTTGCTCGTCCAGGTGACGTCCTCCCTTAGGGTGCCGCACCTGCATGGCGACACTCAAGGGACAAGTGAGCACAGCTCAACCATTTGCAGGACAATGCGTTTCTTTCCAGAACTCACCTGGTGAGCGGCAAAGTCCCCCAGCTTTGATAGACGGGGCTATCGGTGGCCCTTGCTTGGGATGATCCTGCAAGAAGCAGGCTGCGCTTAGAGAGCAGCCCCGCAGCAGAAAGGGCCACCGGCAAGCTGCCACCCGGCACCAGCAGCCTGAGCGCGGCAGAGCTGGGACCCTCTGCCCTCCTGGGCTCTCTGACCCACACGGCAGGTTTCCCCCCAGCGCCGCCAGCGAGGATGTGCTGGCATGCCTGGTGCCTCCCCAACCCTCTACGCTCCCCGAGTGGCACCGGGGGACGCTCCCTCCCTCCATCTCTGCCTTACAAGCTCACCCCGCTGGCCGCAGACGCCGGCACAGCCAGAGGCGGGTGAAAGGCAGCCCTTCTCACCTCGGCCTGGTCCTCCATCAGCCTCTCCAGGCTCCTGGCGCTGAATGTCCTCCACTGGGCAAGAGAGAAGGAGCGGAGGAAGGTGAGCAGCGATGCCTCTGCTGCTCGGCTGGAGGACCAGGGCTCGGGGACAGAGCCCAGACCGGGCAGGCACTCACGGCGTGGCGGCGGCTCAGCTCCTTCTCCAGGGGTCTGAGGGAGGGGAGACAGGTCACGCGGGCTCTCTTTGCTCCTCCTGGTGTCCTGTGCACCGGCAAGGGACAGGGAGAGAGCTAGCTGAGCCCCAAGCTGCCCCTTCTCTCCTGTGAGGCAGCTCTGCCCGAGAGCTACCCGCAGCCGTGAGGGCACCTCTCCCCAGCTGGGGAGCTGTGTTCCCCCACCCGGCTGCGCCTGCAGCATCCCCCCCGGCTTACCCCAGCAGTGTGCCCACCCACAGCTCCTTCAGTGCCTGGGAGCTGCAGAAAGAGAGGAGAACCAGCGTCAGGCCCCGCTGCCCCACAGCCCATGGGCAGAGGCGGACGCCTGTGCAGCCCTGCCCCGTGGGGAAGGACACAGGGGCAGGACGAAGCCCCGCGGGGGAGGACAGAGACGCTGCCCAAGCCCTGGCTCCCCGTGTCCTGCCAGAGCAGCTGCTTTTGCCCTTCTCTTCTGGGGACCCAAAGGGCACCAGGGGATGCAGGACCTGGCAACGCCCCCATCCCTCCCTGCCGGCGTGCTTCCCGCTCCCTGCCCAGGCTCTGCATGCAGGGCAGAGGCCGTTCACAGGATGACGTGGGCACGGTTGGGAACCTCTCCTGCCCGGCCATGGGACGTGGCACCATGACTCACCCGAAAGCGGCAACGCAGGAGCCAGTGGGCCAGATAAGGATGATGGAGGTCCTGTCCTCATCGCTGCCTTCCTCCTCCTCTTTTTCCTCCCCCGCCGCCTCCTGTCCACCGCTCAGCACCCACAGCTGGTCCAGGGCCAGGCGGAGCTGTGGGCGCACGCTGGTGCCGCGTCTGCAGAGAGCAGAGGCAGGCGGTGAGCTAGAGGTGGCTTCCTGGGGGTCCCCCAGGGCAGAGCCCCGTCCCCCACCTGCCCTTGGGACGGACATCAATGAGTGCATCCAGCACCACGGTCCTGGGGCCTGGGGCTGGTGCCGGGGTGTCCCTGCCCCAGGGCCAGGGCCAGGGCTGGGGGAAAGGCAGCTGGGCTCTGAGGGTCTTACTGCAACTTGGCGATCACCAGTTCCTCCTGGAGGAGGAGAAGGTGTCTCTCGCTCCTCTTGCGGCCCCGGGTCAGCCACACGTCCGCGCTCAGCACCGGCTCGGCGTCGGTGAGAGCCTCCCTGCAGAGCAGAGAGCGGCAGGCATGAGAAAGGCCGCTGCCGCGGGTCCCGGCCATGCCCCCGAGGCACAGGGAGAGCCCACCTGGAGCCGCAGCAGCAGTTGGCCTGGCCCATCCTGCCCGGGAGAGGAGGACCCTCGCCGTGGACCAAGGACGCGGGCCAGTCGGCGACAGCAGGGATGGGAGGCGAGGTGCCGGTGCCGGCGAGGTGCTGCTCGGCCAGATCCTGCCTCCTCCCAGCGCTCCTGCGTGCCAGCACAGCTCCGTGCTGCTGTCTCTGGTGGCTGTGGGCTCCAACTGACCAACATTCCGAGCCCAACGGACCAACATTCTGAGCCCAACGGAAAGTGGGAGGGGCACCGGGGCGAGAGTTCTCTCCAGTATGGCCGTCTCTACCTGGCACTGGGGAGCCCCGGGCGGGCTGGACGGACCCAGCAGAGGGGAAGGACCGTCTCCCTCCACCTCTTGCCAACGCTTTGCCTACTGCAGCCCAGGAGGCAGTGAGCCGCCTTTGCCCCAGGGGCACTTTTCTGGCTCGAAATCGGTCCACTTGGCGTCCACCATCACCCCAGGTGTCTGCACAGCTGCTTTCCAGCTGGGTGTCCCCCAGCATTTACTGGCGCAAGGGCTTCTTCCTCCCCAGGTCTCCAGGACTTAGCTCTTCCCCTTGGGGAACTACAGGAGGTTCCCGTCAGCCCCTTTCTCCAGCCTGTCAAGATCCCCCGGGTTGACAGCAGGACCCTCCGGCACGTGAGCCTCTCCTCCCGGTTGTGTGCCACAAGCTGCCGGAGGGTCCGCTCTGCCCCATCTCCCAGACCAGGGAATGTGAACAGGTCCCGCGTGGTGCAGTGCAGGGGTGGCAGACATGCACTTTGATAGGCCATCACTTGTCACAGGAGGTTCAGAAATTTAGGAGGAAAATCCATATTGGTTTGGGTATTATTTATACAGTGCTTCCCCTTTGTATTCCTGCAAGCTCTTAAAAGGTGTTCAAAATGTCTCCTTTTTCATTTGAATGTCACAGCTCTTCACAGTGCTGATGTTACGTGTAACGTTGGATCGGGTTGTACTCTCGCGTAGATCGTTAGGTAGGATGTAGCCTAGATTATTAGGTAGAAGATAGCAGATTATCTGTATTAATTGCGCTAACACCAACGACAGGAGGTTGGGTCTAGCTCTTGAGCCGAAGGATAAAAATCCAAGGCGTCTATTGAACTCAGTGGGCTACTGATCAGCAGATTGAATTCAGCATGTTCAAAAAAGAAAAGGTACGTGAGAAAGGCGTATTCCATCTTGACTGCTACAATGCCTGTTTTTGTAGGTATGACGATAAATTATCCATGCCCCTCCCACCACCCCCTTCCAAA
This sequence comes from Haliaeetus albicilla, assembly GCF_947461875.1. Lineage (NCBI taxonomy): Eukaryota > Metazoa > Chordata > Aves > Accipitriformes > Accipitridae > Haliaeetus > Haliaeetus albicilla. The sequence goes on along the minus strand of NW_027212440.1, from coordinate 25,634 downwards.
AAAAAAAAGGACTAGAGAAAAAAGATTCAACTGCTAGAGCAATGGGGCTTTTAATAGCCAAGTAAATTTCCCCAGATCATTCCCATTCAATGAGCCACTTTGCCTGACATTCTACCTCTACTTGGTACCAACAGAAGACTCTACTTGTGCCATGCTACGGAAGATGTAGAATTCCTCTCTGATCCAGAACTTTCCACCTACAAGCAAAACCGTGGTGAAGTCTTCCTCCACCTCAACCACTCCCTGGTGCCTCTTCCCCAGGGAAAGTCTTTCCTCTCTCACTCTGTGATCATAGCTGGTCATGGACAACGCAAGCCCCAAGCCTCAGCCACCGCCCGAGGCCACCAACCCCCTTTAGCCATAAGCAAGCTCTCAAACTCCTTTTGGGCTGCAGGAGAAGCGTTGCTAATAGAAATGGATGCACACGGCACAGTCTATTCCAGAATAGCCACAGCGGTTAAAAGCTTTCCGTGTCCTGGATTGGTGGTTTTCAGGACCAGCTCCTGGGTGCCGTTGCACGAGGCTAGCGATAGCTCTATTTCATGTAGGTAATTCAGGCTTAATCCTTTGTCCCCACAGGCCCAGCAGCACAGAAAGTCACCGTGGGCTGTGTTTGAGCAGCCTGCTCCACTGGACTTGTGGCAAATGGCCGCATCCCTGCTCTTCTGTTGTCCGCGTAGGGTCCTGGTCAATACAACAAGCTGTTTTCCCTGCAAATGACCATCATGGCTAAAGACAGACTCCTCATTGTGGACACCAGCCAAGCTGTGGGAACGTCTCTGGCACCCATGCTGTGCCAGCTTTCAATCCCCAAGAGACTGGAACTGAGGCGGGTCCAACAGGAAGAAAATTTGCAATTGTTACTGAAAGAGGGGAGCGACCACCGGCACTGAAGAGCGATTCATATCCTGCCGAAAGCCACAGGGAAATGCAGGAAAAGTGTGGTGAGCTTAGGCAGGAATACTCCTGTCCGAGGAGCAGCACACTTGGTTATTAAGGCTTTATCCCACTTGGGTGATAAGGCTTTATCCTTGGCTTTCCCGCCGTGCTGACCACTGTGGCTGCTGCCTGTTCTTTCCTGCCATGCTGGCTGCACCCACCTGTGGGGCTGTCCTTGGGAAGGGCACCAGAGCCAAGAAAGCCCCTGGGAGAGGGGCGGGGAGAAGCTCTTCTCCAGAGATTTGCCAGAAGCTCTCCAGAGCATCCCTTTTCCAGCCCATGAGATGCTCTGTGTGACAAGGGAAGGTGCCCGTCGGTCCAATGGATGAGGCCCTGCAGGGCTCCCATCAGGGTCCTTTGGCCTACAGCCATCTTCCAGCCGCCACTCCAGGGGCTGGGGGACTCACGAAGGGCAGAGCCCTGTCCCCCACCTGCTGTTGGGACAGACATTGGTGCATCCAGCCATTAAAACCTGCCAAGGCCAGCTAACTAGGAAAAAGAGATGAGCCACACTGCACATGCCCAAAGGGCGGACACTATGTCAAGGATAACATAAATAAGTATATGATTAGAACAATATAAGCTTGCCTTGCTGTAGGTAACAGTATGCACGACAGGCAGAACGATCCCCCGTGCATCCAGTGCTGCAATAAAGAATGCCTGCTTTCTAAAACTCCAAAATCGAGCCTCAGAGAGTTTCTTCAACCAGCTTTTTCGGTTATGCACCCCTACCTCTGACTGGCAGGACAGAAGAGAAGATCGCTCGGGCACCTGTCCCTTTCACTCGTGCCACTCAAGTCCAGCTTGACCTTGCCCGGGTTTTGCTTTACCGTGTCCTGGTGCCCGCATGGAAAAGGAGCAGGGGCAAGCGGTCTGTGCTTCGAACCAGCGTGCCAGCCTCCCCGTGACATCCCGGAGCACTCCTGGGCGGTCAGCACCATGGGGCCTTCCTATTTCTTCTGGCAAAGTCTCAGCTCCTTCTCTCTTGCTCGCTCCTCCTCCCCCATCCACATGCTCCTTTTCTAGGTGGTGGAAAGCATATTCTGCTTTCCCTGACTCCCACGCGGCCCCTTGGTTTCCAGCAGGCTTCCCACCAGCGCCTCTGCAAGCCTGTTCTTAGGTGCAACCAAAAGGAGAATTTTCTCTTTATTATTCCCACACCTCAGAGGCAATTCTGCTTTCACTGAACTGAATGGAAATTTGTGAGTAAAGATGATGTTTAGATTTGTCTGCACTGCCACAGTAGAGTTCACGGGGCCCTGCCCACCTTCAATAAATGTCAGCTTTGTGTTGTGGTTTTCACTGGAGTGACAGCTACTGAACTGGAGAAGACCCATGGGAGAAAATAAACTGATGACAGAAGTTTTGAACGATGGGCTTGGGAACCACAGATGTGCGTGTTTATGGAGTACCTCTCTTTCAATCTCCTGAGAGGATTTTTTCCTCTCATAACTTGAGGAGGATGGGAAGCTTTTTGGTCTGGTGGATTTGGTATTTTTAACTTCACTTTTTACTGTGTTGCGAAAAAAAAATGCATGCAGTCTTACCATTTACATCCCACAGTGTTACCCGCTGGGCAGAAACGTCTGAGGCTTTCACATCTATTCCGTACCTCTGCTAACACTGTGCCAGTCTTGATCTGGTCGAATGAGAGCAGCTACTGCGAATAATGTTCTCGACTTCCCCATCTCCTCACTCTGGTTTTCCTCTGTTTCTCAGGCATATGCTTTCTCGAGACTGCCTATGAGGGTGAGAGATTACTAGAGTCCTTCCTTATTCCTAAAGGCATCTGAAAATTCTGTTAGGAGTCACTTGCTGTAAGATTATCTCCTGAAGTCATCGCAGAAATATCTAAGATTTTGTAGAAATTCTTTTGAGGCTCAGGAAGGTATGATTCTTTTCTTATGCTCAGTTTCACAAAAGTCTCTGTAGCCTTGGTCTCGTCTTCTTTAATGCTACGTTTCAGGATTAGTGGTTCTCCCACGCAGGGTGCCCTGCTGTTGAATTAGCCAGGCACAGCACAGAACCCTTGGTCTGGCCACGGTGAATACTTTTTTGGATAGGCTCAGATGAGCATGGTGAGTTTATGTTGTTTCAAGGATTTGCTGCAACATCTGTGCCTTTTTTGACCCAATACTGCAAGCTGTTTAAAGCCATACACTTCCCCCCCGCCCCGCTCCAATGAACCAGTCTGAGACTCTGTAGAGCACAGGATTATTGCACTATAATATAAGGTATTAATATAGCAGCAAAGCAGTCTTCCTTGCTGGAATACCTACCTAGCCTTCCTACCACCATAATATTGTTTCATAATGTGTGTACTGGAATGAAAATGCTCATAAATGCAACACGAATATTTGCTGACTGCAGGTATTTTTACAGTGCTGATCCCTCTAACACGGAGGCAGATGTAACGATAGTCACCCGTGTACTTCCATGAGCCTGTGCAATGTTTAGGTTGTTAATGGGCTGGAGAGGGATTTCTGATGATGATTCATGCCTTATCAGAAAGGGAAGAAGTGGATGTGGAAATGGCAGGAGAGACTGGGAGCTTAAGTTTATAAATCATGGTAGCATCTGACAGTTCATCCGGTCTCAGTGGAAACTGTTTGGGAACAGCGCTAAGCACTGGATCTCGGTGAATGGCCAGAGTCGGGTGGGAGAAGGCACCGTGGCTTTATTCAGATCTTCCCTTCAGTTGACTTAAGTAAGAGTGGACAAAAACCCTCTTGCAAAGAAGCACTTTTGCATCTTCCTCCAGACTTTGAGGGGTTTTGCCTTCTGATTTATACTAATGTACAGTCTTTAAAATATTTTCCCCTGGAAAAGTATATTGATCTATGTGTTCCTTACTTAAAGTGTGTTACCATTAACTATTAGATAGAGAAGCTCTGTTGTATCAGAACCACTAGAGGAATATTGTTACAGAACTGCATGGAAGTGGTGGTATAATTTAACTATGATTGCTCAGACACTCGTAGCAGGTTATTTTTATCAAAAGAATGGGTGCTGACTTGGAGTTGCTAACACTTATGGAAGCTCATTTTATGAAGCATAAAAGCGTGGGTAAAACAAGTGTGTTAAAGGTGATGGTAGGATGGGATTCAATGTGAGCCTTACATGCCAGGGGAGATTTCATGAGTCAGACAACCAAGTAGGTGGCTTCCTTGTGAACTGGTATGCATCTGGGATTAATTTAGGGACTAATGCCATTGCACAGTTGTGGCCTGATGGTACGCTTCCCTTAAAGACATTTTTAAATAGGAAGCTGAGGATTCAACTCAATTTGTACGAGTTCCTGTTTCCTCTGAGAAATACTAAGTTTTTGCTCTAAAACTAAAAGATGCCCAAGCTGAAAGAGCCTTAGCTTTCAAACAAAATCAGTGCTTTCCATGGGAAACATCCACAGGCTCTTTAAAGATGTTTTTCTAGAGGCCTTCACACATCCTCTGCAAAACTACTCCTTTTTTTTCCTAAACAGCTCTATTGGCAGTGTAATTTCTTCAACCGCCAAAACACCGTTTTGAAATGCAATTGCTAAACTGCTGTGCAACTTTGGACAAGGCATCTTTAATTTACTTTCTGTCAAATTCCAACAAAGTGGGAAAAACTATTTCTTCTTCTCTATTCACATTCTGAATGAGAATAGAATAGTTCAGCTGGAAGGGACCTACAAGTTCCTACTAGTCCTCCTGCCTGACCGCTTCATGGCTGACCAAAAGTTCAAGCATGGTATTAAGGGCATTGTCCAAATGCCTCTTCAACACTGACAGGCGTGGGGCATCCACCACCTCTCCAGGAAGCCTGTTTCAGGGTGTGACCACCCTCTTGGCAAAGAAATGTCTCCTCACGTCAAGTCCAAACCTCCCCTGACAGTGTGGTAGCAAGTGTCCCTTGGTAAGGAACGGTGAGGAAACCGTGCATGCTCTCTACATCTCTGCAGAGTTCCTGCAGAGGGAACCAAACCCCTGTCTTTCACCTCTGGCATCACCACAACCAAAGGAATGTCTGTGGCCTACATGCCCTTATTTACATAGTCTGAAGGTACAGATCCATTTTGGCACCAACGCACAAAATGGCAAGGAGAGTACCTCTCTTAATCTCTCAGTACTCAAAATACTAAATCCTAAAGGAAAAGGAGACTTGCCAGGGTTTGAGGTAAGATCCGAACATCTTCCCACAAACCGAGGTAGGCAAAGAACGCTCAGAAAGGTTCAAGTCACAGGTGAGCTGTGGAAATTTCACCCATGGCTGAAGCGCCTTTGGCATCCCATATAAACACGGCCAACGCGCGTGTTTAATAGAAAGGCTGCGCAGCTGGGTTTCAGTGGGACAAGGGGATGTGACAGCAATAGCAGCAATGGGCTATTTTGACAGTTTGGAAGAGCTGTCTGTCCTTTGCCTGGCTGGGCTTTGGTCACGGATCCAAATGGTCCACGTCTGAATACGACCAACCTTTCCTTCCACCGCACCGGGGTCACCTCCGCGCACTTGTTCCTCAAAGCCTGGCTTACTTCCGTGGCGGGCTCTTGGCACCCACCATCCCAACCTATGGCTCTGGTTACACTTTGGCTTGCCTCCAGGCTGCGGCTGCCGAAATCACCCCCCTTACGCCCCACGAAAAGGGGTTGTGTCCAGCCACATCAAGTCCCTGCTCCTCCTGGCTGTGGGGCCGCACAGGCTTTAGCTCTGGCGCAGAGAGGGGACGGCTAATAGGGGCGGTCTCTGCGCTGCACGCTTGGTTCCTGCCATGGCCCGAGAGAAGAGGAACAGCACCAGGCTTCTCCTTGCGAGCCGAGTGGCAGAGCAGGCGCCAGGGACACCCAGCAGCTGGGCCCAGGGCATGGCCGCCAAGGGCAGGGAGAGACCCCCGGGCCTCCCGGGCACAGCCACAGCCCGTGGAATGATTGCTGGAGGTGACTTGTCGGTATGACACACGTCCCCCCGCCGCCCCTCAAGGGAAGGTGAACCTCCAGGGAGGAACGCAGTGCACACGTAAAGAATCGGTTCCGTGGTAGCTCCCCAAGCAACGTGACCTGCAACTTTAGACGTCAGCAACACCAGGGGAGCTTGGTACGCTGACTCTGAAAAGGAACACAGAGGGTGGAGCGGAGCTGAGACCTCGTGGCCAGGCTCTGTGATCGCAGGGGTAGGCAACCGGAACGATTGGAACGATCGGAACGAGAACGCTTGCTCCCTGCATTGAATCCACTGAAGCAAGGAGGTAAAATAATGGCGGTTCTGTCGAGCTAACGCCCTACACTTCTGGTTTCTATCACACGTGCCCACTTCTGGGGTACTCACACGCAACAGCAGGTCCTTTGGGTGAACTTTGCTCATTACAACACCAAAACACACCTCCATCCCCAAAGGTACTCACCTCCAAGGTGCGACCGCCCCCCACTGAGCACGCGCTCTGAATTTTCTCTAGCGTATGCCTTTAAAAGCAAAGCGAGAGAACTTTATACCAATCAAAGGAGAAGTATGTGTGACTAGAGTCACTCAAGCTCCACCGAAAAACTCAGAAAACATAAAAGGGCTTAAGAGAGGAGAAATGCCAGGGAAGACACCATCACAGACAAGTCGGGAGGACATCGCTAACTTCTGGGATCAGTCAATGGACTGAGCCTCTCTCCCCCCCGCCATAGGGTTGCCTACTGTGTGAGATTCGAACACTCGGCTGTACCGAGTGCTTCTCTGGGAAACTTAGAATTCTTTAGAGCCCTTTTCTTTCATCATCTAACGCGCTTGTAGGCGACTGTATTGTCACCTGCACGCGCTTTGCAGACAGTCTATCATAGGCAATCCAACAGCACCTGTACCGTTGCGTTAATAAACTGCGCTGCTCATTCATCTAGTTGTGATGAAAAACAAAAGAAAAGAGAAAGCCCCAAACCCAAATGTAAAGGAGCCTCAGCGCCGGAGGACGAGCTCTCCTCTCTCAAAGCAGCCTGGGGGAACCACGGGCAGAAGAGGTGAACCCAGCCCTGGGCTTGGGGTTTGAGGACCCCTCACCGCTTCCACAGCCACCCTCCCTGGGTGGAGAACTGCTGCAGCACGTTGAAGGCAGACAGCAGGGCCCAGCTCTGCACCACCAGCGCTTTGCCGGGACACAGGCTGCCTGAGCAGAGCCTGGACCTCCCCGAGCACCTCACCGCAGACAGCCAGAGCACACCCAGACACCCAGGCATCCTCCACGTGGAGGCCACTTCCCACCCCGGCTGGCCAACGCAACGGGCTGCCTACCTTCTTCAAGGACGTCAGCAGTTTGATGCTGACGAAGCCCATCTTGTTCTTCTGGACATGTTTCAGGAGGAAAGCATCCTTGGCCAGGTTCTCGTCAGAGAGGTGGAATTCCACCTGGGACGCAACCCTCCTGACCAGCTACCGGTCAGGGACAGAGTAGCTGCAGTCCAAGAGATCAGCCCCCAGAACATCGCTTGCATCGCAGAAGCTCCCGGCAAAGCAGCAGGGACACGGGTGTGACTTGGTGGCCTTTGGGATGTGCAGCACTGCCCGGTCCCAGCCACAGCGGTGCAGATGGCAGAGTGTTGAGGAGCGGGGTGGCTCAGCTGCGCTCTGAAATGAAACGGAGTTTTATGGTTTTAGAAGCGCGCTTGCCTTCACGCCCCCAGCATCGGTCCCTGCCACAAGTTACGCAGCAGATGGCCTTGCACAATCTTGCAGCCAGAGGTGCCTCACCAACAGAGCGCCATCTCTTTAATTAACAGGATACAGGCCAGGAGAGATCTTTGGCCTCCGGTTCACAGCAGTTGTCCTGACTCCCCCAGGCCACACACTGTTCACACAGCGGGAGCGAGAGGCCTGTGTCCTTGGTACCAGGGGGTCCTTGCTAGTGCCGAATCCTCCAAGCACGAGGAGGGGATGTACTAACCCCATCCCTGGGGTCCCGTAGAGCGCAAACAGCCCCAGCGCCCCGACACCGGACGTTGGGCAGAATCCAGTCCTTTTCTGGGAGCACGCGGCGGCGGGTACCGTCTCCTCCTGGGTGTCACGCACCCAGGGAAAGCGCCGCCCCCTCCGAGGGGGATCCAGAGCTGCTGCTTTTCCCATCAGGAGACTAAAAGACCTGACAGCACTACTGGAGCGAGGGCTGGGGGAAAGCGTGCCACCGAGCGACACCGCGTGACCTTCCTTCGCGCCCTCGAGGTCCTTTTTCCTATTTCTGCCTCGCTCCGGTCAACGCAGCGAACAGAAGCACGGGCAACAGTCGCAAACGCATTTGCCATCTGGCGCAAGGAGGCTGCGGCTGCAGCTTGGTCCCCGCTCGGCTCGGCTGAATCAACTTGTTCTTCTTCCCCCACCGGAAAAATACTGTTGAAAGCAAAGAGGATTTGCACCCGCAGACCCTGAGAGCCGCCTGTAGGCCCCGGGGGCACCCCAGCCTCCCTTAACCCTTTCCCTCCCCAGGAGGAGCTGGGGAGGCTCTTGGGGGTGGGGCGGAACACAGGGAGCCCCCGCATTCCTTCCGGGGAGACGCCAAAGAGTCCTTGGCAGCCAACAGCCAGAAGGGACCATGGCGCGGCCACCAGTGCAGCTCCCACTGCCTGGGCCCTGGGGCCCCCCGGCGCCCCAGCTTTTCCAGCCATTCACGCTCCCCAAAACCTTCTACCCCCGAGGTAGGGACCGACCCCAACCCCTGCAGCCCAGGGACGCTCTTGGGGGGCAAGAGCAGAGGTGACCGCTGGCCATCGCTCCTCTCTCTCTTAGGCTCAGCCAACCTGTGCCGCCTGCCCGCGCGGGAGCAGCCCTTCCCTGCAGCCCGGCCACCCCAGGCCCCCCAGGCACCACCAGCAGGTATGGCACCCCAGTCTGCTCTGGCACCTTCCCCATCCCCATCACACCCTTTCCCCCGGCACTTTTCACATGGGGGTTCAGCAAGCCCCGGTGAGCATCCTTGCCCTCGCCCGGGCAGCACGTGCCCAGGAAAGCCCATCTGCAGAGAATTCCCCAAATATTTGGGGCCACCTCTCCCGTTTCACCTCCTAGATGCGAGTCTCCTCCCCGATTTGCAACCCCGTCCCACCGGCACAGCAGCTCACCCCGTGGGGATCGCCCCGGCCACAAGCTCCCCACGCCCCTGGCCCAGAGCTGGGGGATGTTGGCCATCGGGGCCGGCTCGGCGGGTGCCCCTGGAGAGTCCCCCCGCCCCAGCACGGCTCCCCCTCACCCACACAGGGCTGCAGAGGGCTCCATGTGGCTGCCTCTTCGACCCCCGCGTCTTCCGCATCCAGTGGACAACCACCCACCTGCCTCCGCCGGCCACCGCCACGCTCGGCCAAGGCGCCGCTTCTCTGCCGGGTGCTGCCCTGTGGGGTCCCGGGGGCTGCGGGGCCCCCCTGGCCTGGGCAGCCCCAGGGACCCCCCAGGGCCAACCACGATACCTCGCACCCTACAAAAATCAGAGGAGTGGGGTGGCCCCAGCCCCTCCGGCGCTGCTGACAGCCATCCCCGGCTACCAGCACATCGAGGGGCAGCTGGCGAAGATCAACATCTCCAGCACGGCCACCCCTGCGGGGGCACCCCCGGGCAGCGACATCCCCCCGGGGAGCGACGTCCCCCACAGCCAAGCCCTTGGAGATGCCCTTGCCATGGCTCTCCAAGAGGCCCTAATGCTCTTTGATTGCTCCCTGGGCGGGCTGGCGGTCAGCCAGCATGCTCCCAGCAGCAGCCCCATGCCTGGGGACGCTGGTGGCACCGGCGCAGCCACCCCCCACCGCGACTTCAGCTCGCTCTCGCTGCCTGAGGAGATGCTCACCCCTGACTACTGCATCCCCGAGCTCAGCGACGCCATGCTGAGCCTCAAAATAGTCAACGGCGGCGGGATGGAGCCCCAGGAGCCGTGGCAGGATGCGGGGATGGACCTGCCACCATCCCCACCTGCCACGGCAGGCAAGCGGAGGAAGAGGCAGGCGCAGAGCTCCTTGCCAATGCCACCCAGCAAGCGCAGGGCTCTTGCAGCCAACGTGGGGGTGTGAGGGGGGGCGGGGATTAGACAGGTGTGAGAGGGATGGAGATGGGGGGAGTGGGGGGTGGGAGAGGAGGGGGGGTACTTGTTGAAGGGGGGGCCGGGGAGGGGGGTGGGGAGGGGTTAGACCAACTTGGATGGGACCTTTCCTCTTGTCTTTTCAATTAAAAGCTCCTTCTCCAGAACCGCTCCGTGCCTGTGTGGGAGGGGGAGGGAGAGCAGGGGGCACCAAGAAACAGCACCCAAGAGGTGCAAAAGCCCCGCTGAGCCCCAGATCCGAGCCGGGGAAAGCCCCGAGGGGAACCGAGCCACCCCCAGGGCCGAGTCACCACCAGCGGGGCAGGCAACGGTGGGGCGGGACGCGGACGACTCCCCTCTCCCCTTCCCCAGGGGGAGCAGCCCTTTGGTGGGGAAGCCAGGACAGACAGCTCCCTGCAGGACTCACGGACACGGCCCCACGCAGAAAGCAGCACAGAGCCCCTGCGACAAGGACAGACCTCGGGGGCCGGGGGGGACACGGGCACACACGACAGCAAGGGCTGCAAGGCCTTCGTCTTGAACACCACCAGCGTCCCCTCCAGTGGGGACAGGGCTCGGTGCAAAGCCCTTCAAAGCCTCAAGACCATCACGGCCTTCCTCGGGTCCCACTGACCTCAGCCCCGGAGAGCCCAGCTTTGCCTCACTGACACACCAAAATAACCCCAAATCACCCCAAGAATGGCGAGGGAGGGAGCTGCAGGCCACGCAGGGACCCTCCTCCCCTTGTCTGGCTGTACCTTGGGCAGCCGCAAGACCAGCAAGGGGGGAGAAAAAAATCAGAAGGAAAAAAAAAAAAACCAAAACACTGCACCAGCCAGAAAGTGCCTGGAAACTTTATCAAATGGTACATTTCAGCTTGGGGGCTTGAAGATTTACACCCATTTACCAGTAAAACTCTCCCTGCATGCTGCAATTTGGTGGGAGCAAGATTTGTGGGTATGTCTGCACCCAAAACGCAGCAGTATGTGGCACCCTTTAACTGGTGTTCTTCCCAAGCCCATTCACCTTTGCAGAAAAAGGGATTGTCTTCCTGCACATGGCACAAAGCAGGACACACGCAGCCCATGGTGGCTGAGAGGGTTATAAGGGAATAAATGCATTGAGCTGGTAAATTCAGCCACCAGCACTTGAAATCAGACAGTGAGTCCCAACTCAAGAAGCGCTCGCTCTCCTCCCTGCCATCACACCTCACCATCCAGCTATTAAAGCCATGCCATTGTACCAGCTGTCCCAAGGGTGGCCCACAGCATCTGCCCAGCTTCAGCAGGCACCAAGGCCAACCCTTACGCTTCCCCTGCCTGACCCTGACTCAGCTCCAGCCCTTCTGGGGCAGCCCGTGCAACTTGCCATGAGCTGCTATTAACACTCATGGGCCCAGTGACAGTACTGGATTTACTCCAGTTTATGTCAGGAACAGTGAGCTCAGCCAGGACATTCGGATTCTTCCCATCCTCCCACCAACCTTATTCATAAACAGGGGTTTGTTTGGTTTTTTTTTTTAAACAGAGTATTTTAGGTAGATGTAATTACCGTGAAATGCAGCAAGAGGTCAGCAGACTACATCATCACGCAGATGGTCCAGGAGATGAGCCGTGGTGAGCCGGGAGGACAGTCAGCCCCTGGAAACATTTTGAGACAACCAGAGGGTCGGGCTGCTCCAATACAGCTCTCTCACTCCTGGCTCTGGAGCCTTCATCTCACATTCCCCACATCCCTTCGGCCTTTCTAATCACAGGCTTTAAGGTCCCTACATAAGTCAGTGAGCAAATATTGATTTGCCTGCACTGCCTACAGATCGTAATCTAACTCCACGCACCTTAAAGAAGCTCAGCGCACACTCCACGTTCTTACAGCTGCTTTGATTGCAATTCAGTCTCTAGTACAGTACCCTTATTTATAATGCCAGGGCTTCAGCGTGGTGCCTCAGGCACTCTAAAATTATTACAGGGCCCTTTTGACTTTCAACTCCCTTCTATTCAATTCCATTTTTATTTGTCAGCAGAGACTCCCATTGACCAGCAGTGGAAGCCAACCGTGCACAGGCAGACGGCGCTACTGCATGTTAAGCCAATCCTATAGAAATTACTTGCACGCGGCTCAACACGACGGGTCATCTCAGTTTGAATGAGAAACGCCGGGTCTGGAAGAGCAGGTGGCAGAGTGCTCCTGGGTGCAGCTTCCTTGGAGAGATGAGACATCCAGGCTTGGAGCAGCACCGGGGGTGCTCAGCTGCAGCCCCTCGACAGTGCCATCCGTCCGGCTGATGCAGCCATCGTTTAAAAAAACGGCGAGGGAAAGCGACTTTAAGAATCAGAGCTCCGGTGAAATCAAATTTCAATTATTTACCAAATCTCACTTTTACAGTCACCTAGCAGCAAACCAGTTTCCACAGCTGGTACAAAATATTAAAACCATCAAAATATTTAGACATACCATACAGAATGTATGGAAATACGCTATCAATTCCCCCCTTTCTGTTCGAGGCTACTAATTCTTTTAGTAGTCTCACTTGAACATAGCTTGTGTCACAGTTGCGCACAGCATTCCTTATCTCCTTCCGTTCATTTATGCTAACATTAACAGGCTGTATTTAAGAGAAATGCTATTAACTTAGACAAATCTTTAAGTTGACAGCTTACTTAGCTGTATTTAGGAATACATGAACTAAGCTACAACCATGCTGTTTTAGAAGAAGGTACCTTTCATCTTCCTGGGTAAAAAAAACATTATATACGAAGACATTCTGTGTAAATTTTATTTAATGGATATATCCTTTCAGCATTTTTTTTAATATAATGACACCATTTCTTCAGCTAGAGAAAACAGGGAATTGCAGAACTACAAGAAATGGATTCCTGAGGATGACAGGGAGGTAAGTATTTTGTTAGCGAGTTATTGATGGTTTTATTTGCTTTTTTCTTATTTAATCTAGTGATGACTTTCCCCTTTGCCTGTTCTCTGCCAGGATTCACTCTAACAGCTGGTGACCAGGCAATCACACTCACTCAGTAAGCTATCAAATACCAGGGGTCTTCGTTTGCATAGCCATGTTAATCTGGTGTTCACAGCACATCCTTTGGTTCACTTTTAATAAATAAATCCCACAAAGAAAATAGCAGAGGGGAAGGAAGGTTGCTGTGCTGCTTTCTAAAGCAAGCAGTAGCTCAAGCAGCCTCAGAAGGGATGGTTCTGCCCCCTCTACTGAACAGAACAGCATCCTCCTGCGTGAGCACTACTGCTGCTTTCACGAATAGGCCCTCTGAAATAAGGTGCTCAGTGTAAGGGTGAAGAAATCAAGCCCCAAATCAGTTTACTGCTGGGCCAGTTCCTGGCTTTGCATTTCCCACGACAGTCACAAGGAAAATGCATTCCTGCACTCTAGAGACAACAGCTTTGATTTTCAGGCAAACTTTTTTCTCCTGTACCACCAGACCCTGGAGCCTCATGCATGGTTAGACTTTTTCTGACCTTGACACATCACTGCTATTGCAAAAGCTCCAACAAATTCCTTTTGCTCTCTGTTCAAGGAAAGTTTCACCAATCTCCAGGAGAAGAAAACAGCAGCCCCAGTTTAAATCCAGCCTGCGCTTTCTCTGTGCAGACAGTATGAAAGAAAAAACAAGAGGTGAAATGTAAGCCCAAGTACCGCTGGTTTCCTAACCGACTAAAAGCACGAAGACCCCATCCTTGAAACAACACAGTAAATGACCCTGTGACAACAAGCACAATCCCACAGAGGTCACCATATGCAGAAAACACATCCTTCTTTCCCCAGCACCTTTTCCCTTGGCCCCCTCCAAACGCTGCCCGTGCGGGCTCCAGCTGTCTCCTACCTCTGAAGCACCTTCTGCCACAGCAGCAATGTTCTTCTGCAGAGTTCGACACCTCTGTCACCCCAACCTTAATCACAGGATAAATAAAGGGCCTGACAAAGTCTACAATGGGTCCATCTTTCTCAGCCTTGTCCTCTTTTTTAAGCTGCGGGGCTCTTTTCTGAATGACATTTTTCTAAGTACAGCTGGTAGATGAGTGTTGGAAATCGGTGCCAGGAGCTGGGGCTGGAAGAGAAGACAGGATTTTTGAGCTGGAAGGCGCGGGGGCCTGGGAGGCGGCAGAAGAGGGGCTCTGCAGCAGGGCGAGGGGCTCTGCAGCGAGGGGCTGCCAAACAGGGCGAGGCGCAAAGACGCCTGCGATGACGACTCACTGGGCAAGTCTGTATTAGCGACTATAGTCTCCGTTATCACTCCCCTTCCACCTTCTGGAAGGAGCGGGGCAGGAAGATTCTCCCTGTGGGAAGCAGTCTGGGACAGGACGTGGGGGAGACGTGGGGTTTGCAGAAGGGCTCTGAGCGAGCAGCAGAGGCTGCCGAGGCAGTGGTGCATCAGGAGCTCGCGGCAACAGGGGCAAGGCCTTGCCCTCCGTGCTGTGCCCCCACACTTACATCTGGACACCTGTGGCCAGGGCTACACTTGGGGCTGGAGTACGCAGGCAGGAGCCCTGCTGCCAGCTCACCCCCTGCTTACACACCTACCCCACGCACAGCACTGCTGCCTCCTTCTCCTTACCAAGGAAGCAACAGCCATAAGCTACCTCTCCAGCACGTGCAAGCAGGGCAGTACACTTTGAGACGCGTTGCCTCTAAAAACATCCCAGACAAAACAGATGCCACGAGCGACAGTGTAACTCTCTGCCTCCAAAGAAGCGGGGTACTGCTGAGACTGTCCACTGCACACAGAGAGAGCGCTTTCCACCAGCCGTACCAACACACCCTCACCAGGTATTGCCTGTTGATTAATTACTTGCACTAGCAGATCTTCCCCACTGCCGACTTTCGGAATGTTGGGCCATTATGGGACTTGGATTCCTCCCATTACGAGGCAACAGCATCTTTTTAAAGAAATAAAAAGAGCACTGCTAAATGGGTACAACTACCTCTTATATTACTAGAGTTACCACAGAACGCATCGTTGGTAGAATTCCACTCAGTCTGGTCGACTTACTCTGCCGATGATTTTTTGAGCCCTTACATCTTACCAGTTTGCTGAAAAGGCAGGGGGTTTTTGGACAAAAGCCCAAATAAAATACTTCGCAGTCCATGTCATTCTCGGCCTTCCTATGTTCCTATATGTCTCCTTCTCTAAAGCGGATAAATAAATCATGCATTTGGTTTTCAAGTAATGCTATCAAATGCCAGACAGACATCATCTAACCCAAGAACCCATTAACTGACCCAAGCTTTGCTCCCCACGAGACCAAATGTTTTAAAATGCATTTAAATCTTGAGTCTGTTATCAAAACTGTAACATAAATACCTATGTATATATCTCATCCCTTCTGCTCTGAACAGGACCAGGGAAAAACTGAAAAAACTTAATTCCAAGAACTTACTCCAGAGCTGTCTTGTGGCTCAACAGGCTGATTCACAGGTCAAAGAAACTCGCAACGAAATCGCACCAGAGCTACTTTCATTCTCCATTTCCCAAGAAAGAGTATTGCAGTTATGTTTGCCAATATTCACCGTTTACACCAATTAACCAAACTTCCCTATTATTTATAACTTCTTGGGGTACGGTTTCATTGCTTTTACACATATGCCCCTCTGCCTCGCACTAGAACCATGGATCCTACTTGAGGTTGATCACAGAGTACAGTATGATTTCGCCTTAGTACACTTAGAAATATCTTTGTGAATGATATTTCACAGCATGCTCTTGCATGTCCCCTTCAGTTAGCAAAACATCATTGATACGCTCTACGTATCTGTATTCCTAAAGTTGTCCTCTTTATGTAAAACTGATTTTAAGTCAAGCTGTTATGCAGCTGTTCCATAATTAAATTGCATACCATAAAAGCTGATGTAGAAAGTATTACCACGTTGCAGAAGGTAAATATTCATAGATTAAGCTTGTTCTCCTTAGCTTGAGAAACTAGGCAAGTTAGAGATCAGGACTTCTAAAATTAATCAAAACCTTGGCAGATGTATTAACAAAAATAAAGCTCAGTGTTTCAAAGAAAATAAAAAGAGTCTGCTTCAGTTCAAGCTCTGCTAAAATTACCTGATGGATAGGTGCCTAACGTGCATCCTGTGCCAGACACTCTGTATGCACAGAGACCTTTCTTATACACTTTCTTAACTACCTGCATTGCTTATCAATATTCACTCGTTCATACAGGCATACTCATTTAAAGCAACTTATCTTACTAGGGCTATTTTCATCACAGCTTGCTTTGAATGCCGTCTCATTGGCAACATCAACTGGTCAACCCTTAGGTATACGTAGGATTCCCACAGGTACCCGCACATACAGAATCTGGCATTCCTGAGACAATGCCTGTGCAAAGGCTAACGAGGTGGGTAAAACAGTCTCATTTGCTGCATCCAGGATGGGTGCTGCATCCTCTATCCACAGCGTAGACAAACACAGGACTAAGATGCACGCGATACAGTGAATTTACTGGGTGAGAAGGGAGAAAGCGGAAGAGGATTTGCCTTCTGAAACTGGACAGTACTCTTCTCAAGAGCAAGAACTGCTGCTTTTATTAACTGTTTTCAAAAATCTGCAGCTAAGAGGACTCCTTTGAGCTGAGTACTTAACAGTCCTTCTCCACTTGGACATACTTCACAAATACAAGTGTCTTGCCCCTTAGGGTGTGTTTTGGCTTGATGGGGGATTTGTTTGTTTCTCCAGAAGAAATTACCAGGGAGTAGTAAATGTCAGCAGCTCTTCAAGTATGCTTGTGTGTTTCTGCATGGTTTGTAGCCCTGCCTCCAAAAGAAAAACACATGCACACAGTTTAGCATTGAAAATACTTCACACTGTACTGATGGCTTTTTTTTTTCTGAATCTCAGTTCGTAATTGTTGGAAGCAAGTTTTCTAGTCATAAACTTAGCTGAGCTATTGGAAAAACCTGCCGTATATTATCTTTACACTGCTATCCACCAGCATGGAACTTACTGTCCTGTAACTACATACCTCAGATTATAAAATACATATGCATGTGTTCATTTCAAATGATCAGTTATTTATGTCATAGCTGAAGAAACATATCTCAACATGAGAAAACAAGGATACACCTACTCACTCAACTGCAAGTTGTAAGCTTCACTGCAACACACCTTATAGTTTTAGTTTCTTTTCAGAGGTGAAGATGACAACAGAAAGGCTAGAGTCCAATGCTGCTTTCGCCTACCCTGAATGTTATTTCAAGTTATTGCTCTGTGATTAATACAAAGCTTACACAGTGATACGGCTTGAAAGGCTGACCATCTTTCACACACTCTGCAGAGTGTGAGGTTTTGTACATGAATCATAGAGAAATGGGAATCAGCACAGGTAGATCAGTGATTTGTCTGTCACACGTACAACAAAGTGTTAAGAGGTTAACTTGCAATTTGTTTCATTTTTATCCTTACATCTCCACCACTGGTAAGCCAGTTGGGTGAGATCCTTCATTTCTGTAATTCCAACTGTTTTACACTCTACTCAATATTTCCATCTCTAAACATGGGCCCACTCAAAACAAACAACTGATTTCAGGTTTTAAAAACACTTTTTTAGTTCTAAAACATCTCTAAGTTTTACAGCAGTCCAGTTGTATGTGCAACTCCAAAACATCCCTCGCCTGTAAATCCACCAGTCTGATGCTCATTTACATCATAGGTCTTTCACCGAGCGCAATGTTCCTGAGGTGGGTACAATGCGATATGTGCCAGTGTAGACTCTTTTCCATTACCAGGGAAGGTAAAAAGATGCTTTAATATCACTGAAAATTCAGGCTGGATGGAAAACCACACAAGTAGAAAATGCTGATTTCAAAAATGCCAAGGCATATCCTTTCATTGCCCACATGGAAAAAACCCCATAGACCAGGTATGGCTATGGAGATCTCTTCCTCCACCCCACTACTGCCTAAAAGGACAACGGGCAGATTTTTCACACTGCTTGGGACCCACAAAGATCTATAATTTGCTATTATGTCTCTGCATGCAGCCTCTGCATTCTGCGGGAGCCAAGAAATGCTCCTGCTGCCTTGCAGCCCTGCCACTCCACAACTCCCAGGACACCTCAGAGCTCTGCACATCCACATCGGTTCTCCTTGGGTGGACATTCCCAGAGGAATTATGCTGCTGTGAGCACGCAAAGCCGCATAATCCAAGCCACTTGAAGGAGACACAAAACAATTGTACATTTTCTCCTTAATAAACAGTCCCTCTGGACACAGAAGTCACAGACTCTCTCTGCTCGGCAGCACGTGGGATAACTGCGCATCAGTCACATCCTACATTTTCTCCGTGTTGTTTCTTTCTTTTGCAGCACTTGCAGATATCCACTGGGGAATATGGTAATCCCAGAACACTGCTGCCTCCATGCTACATGGTTTCACCATTCATCAACATTAGCTGTGTTCATGCATGATAAAGTACTGGCTTATTTGTACAGGAAGGAAAGACAAAGTAGGAAGTTTGTGTACTAACGTTTTATCTGCCCTGGCTTTGACACACCACACCCTGCCCTCTTCTAGAACCACGGTAACGAAAAAAAGCTATACAAAAATGACACGTACTCTCTGCTTCTAGTCTGCTTTCTTTTCCCCACCATCAAATCCCTTCTCAGAGATATGAGAAGACAAGCAATGCAGACAGCACCTGGAAGGTTACCTTACTGCTGTTCCAGCAAATTATATGGCTGGCTGCCTCTGGAAAATGTTTGGGGAGCTGCATCAACATGCAAGGAACCTCAAAAGGAGGAGGGAATTTTTGACTGCTCTAATTGTCACTCTGTCCTGAAATTGAGACCTCCAGCACAGCAAAGACCTCTGACACCAAACAAAATCAGCAATGAACAACAACCAAGATGGTTTCCCACACAAACCTCAGTCCTGCCCTTGGCAAACTGCAGGTAATTTGCTTAGAGAAGAAATCTTCTTAAGCTGTCAACTGGGCAACAAAATTGCCATCAAGGAAAAAACAAATGCAACAGTATCTCCATGCAGATGCCAAAAAGAGAGCACTAGGTTGTCTCTAGGAGAAGAACCAAGAGAGACGCTGTAGACTAGGTTCATTCAGTAAAATCAGATGACAGCATCTGACTTCTCCTTTATCAGCCTGATACACACCTACTTACTCCTAACTTACAGCGGACAGAGTAAATATGGTTTAAGAATTACTGGTTCTCAAATTTCACTTGAAAGTACAGGACTTCGGGCATAAATCTGCCACACAGGCATGCCTGTTTCCCCTTTGTATTCAATCTAAAAGCAGCCTTTATTGAAATGATCATAAATTACACACTGACATTTGGCAGCCTTTGTTAAAAACAGAAACCTACCTCTTTTATACCCCCCCGCAACCTCATAAACTATTACATTCTCCTGGATCACCTTATTAGTACTCATCTATTAGTAGCAGACTCCACAAACTCCTCACTCCTCAATTAATGTTGCTCAGCCAAACATCCCATGCTTGAAAGGGCTCAGGATGACTACGGAAACCTCTCTGTTGCAGGAACTAACAACCTTGAAAGATACCTTAACGAGGCCAAGAAGATCTCCTCAAGTTTATTAAAAAAAAAAAGTTGTGCTAGCTCGTCCAAATGCTTGCATGAATTTGGACCAGTTTCTGTCAAACTTCCCCTTGTTCTTGTGTGCCTAGGAGTCACTCTTAGATTTTAACCCAGCCACCTTTGCACACAGGATTCGTTCAGAATTGTAAGTTTCCATTAAAATGCAGAAAAACCTTGAAAGCTAAAGTTGTTTCCATCTTCCATACAGACCGGTACGCTTGTAGAAAAAGCTCCACTGTCCAGAAGGCTGTTGACCACAGCCTTCGTTTGCAGCTTCAACTACAGCCAATCCAGATCACTGAAGGTGAGGACAAACACTCTGAATTGGACTCACAACATCATAAAAAGTCAGGGTAGTAAGTCAAGCACATGCCAAATAATTTACTTTTTACATATATGACTTCATTCTCCACAAGGATGAATCAGCTCAGCAGCAATCTCCTACTAGTGGCAAAATACAAGACTAATACATAGCAGTAGGTATCTTGCAAGTGCCACCAAAATGTGAAACACAAATATAGGCAACTTGCTGTATACAACTGATCACAGACTCTGGCATCTGAATAACAGGAAGGTGAGCTGGAAGCTCTATGTGTTACACCACCCGCACAATTCTCCCACCAACAGGGCTCCTCTCTTGCCTGAGAGCGGTAAATTCACACCGGGCTACTGCAAAACTATTGCCAACAATTGAAATGAGAAAAGGTTGTGGTATTTCATTAGGAATTTTAAAAAATGCCATCCATTAAATATAAACTGTCAGGACTTCATTCTTTCTGTCTCAGTATTGTTCATTGAACCCTTCTTTGCTTTCTTGAATAATAGCCATGACGAATTTTGGGAAGGGTGCAGAGAGGATTACTTAAAGTATAGCGAGGGCTGTGTCCCGTGCCAGAAGCTTTAAAAAAAAAAAAAAAGAAAAAGAAGAAGAAAAGAGAAAAGAGACCTGTGGCAAATGGAAAGAATGACAACTTCAAATCTGCAAGCACACAAGTGATCAACAAATGCTGGTTGATAGCCTAACGTGGTGAGTAAAGCAATCACAGTACGCCTGCTTCTGCCATGACAAGGGCCAAATGAGAGAACAACCATCAGCCAGGTGTCATGGGCAAGCCATCACTTCTGCACAAAATTAAAGTACAATGGAAACAGGCTGAAGAAAGAGAAATGCACAGAATGACAGTGTGGAAAGATGCCCCTCTGCCTTACTTCAGATGTTCATCTAGAGGAAGGGAAGGAAGAAAACAACAGCTATTCTATTCATGATTTCCTGCTGCTGCATGAGTGCCTGAACTGGCAGGATAACATCTTCTTCCACCCAGGTGTGCCAGGAAGGGAATGCTGCACACATCAGTTACTGAATTAAATTAAATAGATGCAAGTAAGAAGTTCATAAACTGATCTCTAAATCACTGCCATTTTGTGGATAGGCAAGGTCAGAGTCTCCATCCCTGTATTTCGTCTCATCTACAGGCTTGGAGTCCATTTGACTCTCACTTAAAAGTTATTCCTGATTTCACTCTTGAACTGAACAACGGGGAAACAAAAACGGACTTCTTGCATCCCTAGCCCCATGGTTACTTGCAACGAATGGTAAAAGGATGGTCACAGTGCACGTTTTTAGGGTTTTATCTGCCATTTGACAACACTTCCAGTTACCCACTGGTCAGATAAACACTAACATTAGACACTGCGTAGAGGTCTGGCTTATCAGAGCTATCGCTCCTCTGTCATTGGGTCTTCTTGTCCACAGCTTTTGTAGAGCCACAGCAAAACAGCCCTCTTCTCTCCCGTTGCATATACATAATGGGCAGCTACACTCATCAGCTAGTCACAGACCTGTGGCACATGAAAGAGGAGCTGGGCATGACCTTCAGCATCAAAATCACCCGCCTCCATGCTCAGAGCGGTGTGGCAGCCCACCCCCCTCACTGAGGAGCGAGGCTCTGCAAGCCAACACAGAGAGAGGGGAATGCGCTGCCTCCTATCATGGACGCTACCCTCACACCGTCATCAGTTTTAATTGTGATTCTCCTGCAGCAGCATGAACTACTCCTATCAAAGAGGTAATGACAACAACAAAACTTTTGAAACCAACTTCCTGTATTCTACACGAGAGTGAAAAATACGTGCTTTCCTCCAAACGATGCTGCTTCGTTTTTTCTTCCTCCTCCTTTTCTCCCCCCCTTTTTGCTTAGTATTCAGCTGTGGGTTTTGCATCTCCTCAGAGATGAGCACAACATAGCGGGTTCCTCACTGGACCTGTTCATGACAAACTTCACTGCCAGTTTCTAATGCTTCTTCTAGCAGCTAAGTTTTGTCCCTCAGTATGGTTTCAGGCTTCCCACCTGGCTGAGTTGTTGCACTGTGTTCATAGGTCTCAACCTACGATATTGCCCTGGAAGGACCAAAATTCCCACTTGCTGACACTAGAGAGGAAACTTGCAGTCTGTGACAGGCCACAAATCCTCCTCTCCTATCAGGGTAAAAAAAAGCAGGTACTTGGTACCACACGCCCTGCTTTTCCAACATATGCCACCTTTTTCAGGCTTCTCACAGAGCACAGCACTTGAAGAAGGAAGACAATCCGGGGCTGAGTTATCCTGCAGGACCACCAGCATCTCTCAGCAGGATCCTGGCCTGACATTCATGAAATGGTCCAGGGCTCTCCCTACCTACACATGCACACACACGGAAAACCATCCATCTACTCTCATTCCTCATTTTCCTTTCCATGGCATTCCCATTTTTGCTGTCACAAACTAGGTATCCCAAGGACAGTGTTGCAAGGAAGGTCCTTGGCAAAGCTGGTTCCTTACACGACTCTTCGGTAAGGACTATGACAAACCACTAAACAGGCATGTAAAAAACACAAAGCACGTGATTCTGAAAATCATGCATTACCATTTTTCTATGCATTTTTTCCATGCTGCTTTGCAGTGTACATTTTCATATTGTGTTTTAACAGTGAGATTGATTTAATTGGCAATTGTTTATCTAATATTGCTAGTCTCCTACGTTATTACTATTTTTACAGGCATCAAAAAATGCTGATGAAAATGTTTTAAAGTTGAAAGAACACCCACAATAGAAGAAAGTTCCAAAATCACCTGAGAAATTTCCGAGGTTTACTTTCTTCCTCAGAAATACAACAAAATAATAATGATTTTCACTGCAATTTCATTTAACTGAAGTCTGTTTCCTACCTTGTGAAATGGGAAATAAGTACACCGTTATTCTCTGTGTTAACATACTACTTCCAATTAGCTGTACCTTTATATTAAGTTTAGCTATGAGACATTTACTTGCATGCTTCTAAATATACAGTTGGGTTATTTCATTTTATAATCCATGCTGCCTGGAAACTACAGAGCCAGAATTTTTTTTCTTTTTTTTTTTCCCCGTAAAGAAGAGTTTCATTTTAAAAATATATGACCAAGAAGAATAAAGCTGAGAAGAAGAAATTTCAGGAAATAGGTATAAAATGAACTCAGCGATCCTCTCTCAACTCTCCATTGGTTCTATTGAGATGATCTTCTCAAAGCCGCTTCGCAGGCTAAGTTGGCCATATGTCCACACTGCCTAGGCTGCAGCAAGGCACCAGCCTTTGTTCAACAAGCAGTAACGCTTTGAAAATAGTGGGCTTTTGATGCACTTTCCAGTTGGCACTCATATGTAGTTTGGATGCATCTTCTGGATGCAAGCCACCTGAAGCATCGCTAGTCAATGTACCCCTGGAGAAGAGGCATAGCCCAAAACACTGTAGTTACATGGCCAGGTCAGCACGATGCTATAGCCAGTGTGGCCCAGAAAACTAGAGGCAACGATGCCTCACCGTAACCAGTCATGATGTCATCTCAACACAGGCACCAAGCAAGGAGGTTGCTGATCAGGTAACTGCCACTGGGCTTCACAAGACTAAACTAACACCTGGGTCTTGACTGCTTACAAGTTCGGGACAGACAAAAGCCCTAAAACACGCAGAAATCGTAGACCTGATCAGCGACACTAGCATAAATGGAATGCTTATGGCAGTCATCCCAGGAAAATGCTAAGTGCCACACAAATGGACACTATCCTCCAGTAGATGCTACACAACAGGGAACCCGTGGACATGCCCAGCCCAGCCAAGGATGGCCTTCTGTCAGAAAGCGACTGTTAGTTTCATCGCTAAGTCGAGGACAAGCCAGATGGCTGTAGTTTCACACACCTGCACGCTCCAATGCTGACATTGAACAGGCTGGTGCCAAGCGAGGAAGGCCACAAGGTAATGCGAGTTTAGTGCAGGCAGAGGATGATGACCACCACCCTCTCCTCCTGGACTGGGCAGCTCATCCCAGACCTGGCACTACTCCAGACTTTCTGCCAGCTCAGTTAGCCCACAGCCCAGTCCTGCAAATCCAGTCCTACCAAGGGATGCTGGTGTCACTCTGCCAGAAACAGCCTGAGGTGACAGGCCTTGGTTCAGTAAGAATCGCAAAAAAAAACAAACCCAAAAACAACAACAACAACAACAACAACAAAAAAATCACACAAAATCTCACGATGCAACAACATAAAACTGGCACAGGAGCTAGACCCCTGCATGTGAACCAGCTGGTTATCCATGACCACGAGGAGGTCACCGCAGGTCACCTCAGCTCTCTTACCTGCAGCTCTGGCTGTCCCGCACAAAACAGCTGAACCCCTCCTGCCTTTCCTGTCTTGTTAGTAACATCCCACTGAAAAATAATCTCTCCGTGGTCACCAGAGAACAGCCAAGGAGGACACGGGGCAGAGCCACTTACAAAGGTAACAGTGAGGTGGCCCTGGGGTCCGCATGGTTACAGAGAAGTCAAGTATGGCACAAATGCTCTCCAAGACTAGGCAGA
This sequence comes from Haliaeetus albicilla, assembly GCF_947461875.1. NCBI lineage: Eukaryota > Metazoa > Chordata > Aves > Accipitriformes > Accipitridae > Haliaeetus > Haliaeetus albicilla. Next base: position 1,232 of record NW_027212440.1, on the reverse strand, counting down.
CCCTAGTCAGGTGCTGTGGAATAGCAAGGATCCCTCGCAGCACTCAGCCTTTCTGTACTGGGGATGTCAAACAGCATGAACATGGGTGCAGTTGTCTAGCCAGAGCTACAGCCATGGGGACTTACTCTACAAATTGCACATACTTGGCCCTCAAAAGCCAGCATTTTGTCTCAGAGTTCAACAAAGCCACTGTTTATCTCAATCTGGTCACATAGCAAACCTGTTTCTTTCACCTCCTCTCCACAAAATATCTCCTGTTCGAAAAAAAAAAAAACCACCACAGATGGTCGCTGTTCATGCTACCCATCTGAAATTTTGAGTCAAGTTAGCTTTTGGTGCTTTGTTTCTATCACCAGAGTCCTTGAAATTCCCACAGAAGTATGAAGGCTCTCAGAAGAGAACAGAGAACTGGTTGATTGATTACCTTGCTCTCCATCTGAATTGCACTCCATTAGCTAATGCCATTCAGCTTGTGACATCTTAGTTGCCTTAGGCATATACTGGTACAGCCCTGCTAAAGGCAGGTACTCTGATAAAACTGCACGGATAAAACTGGCAGAGAATCTGCTCTCACATCTGAGGCCATGCCTGGGCCAACAAAACCAAACAAAACCAGAGAATTTTAGAAGCCAGCTACTGAAAGGATTTAACAGGTAGTTCCCAAGAAAGTGTCTGTGGACAGAGGAGTGTCACTAAGATGACTTCACCTTCGACAAGACAAAGGAAAAGTAGAATCACATTTTGCACATCAATAGACACACAAATTCAGCAATTGAAAGATTAATTGCTTATTTGCTTTCCTATCACTTTGTCTTATCTCAGGGCTGGAGGAAATACACTAGAAAATTTCCCATGTAGTATTTTAGGCCAAGTTCTCTGTTGACATCAACATTAGTAGAGAGTACTGGTTACAAATAGATGCCACCTTAGTCTAGTATCTCTGCAAAGATCAAAATTTAAGCAGTATTTTTTAAGACCTAGAGAAAGCTCAGCAGGACCCCCAGAAATGCTTCTGCAGAAGCAACAAGCAGCAACCTCTGCGACCAGGCTTTGATTCAAAACAGATCAAAGCATTTGGCTGACCCTGGAAATAAACTAATGCTTTCTAAGGCTACAGATAATCTCACTAAGACCATTACCCAACTCACAATGAACTGATAAAAAAGTTTTCACTGCTTCTCTATGGAAGTTGTCTCTGTCATTTGCACTTCCCCTCCCTCCTTAGAGGAAAC